>NW_008751819.1:72315-81340 GCF_000715545.1 Opisthorchis viverrini
TTGAACTGTCGATGAATTTCCGGCACCCTTATGAGTAGTGCATTACGTATCGCAACATCTCAAATATCGTAGCGAATGAAACACGAGGCGGCCTGGTGCAGCACATTCAGTGGCCTGGAAACATCACGAACGAGAGATTTAGCTGGGTTCCAGGTGAGTCTCTCACAAAACCAAATTAGTTTGCAAATGAGTGTATATTCGCTAATTTCGTGCAATTTGGTTTCAAGTGGAACATAATGTTGACAGAAACTCGGGGACTGCGCCTACCTGATGAGCACGAACTGAAAGGGAGGAACCGATCGTAGACTGTCGACGAATTTTCAGCAACCTTATGAGTAGTGCATTACAAAGAAATATTGGTTTGATTCTTTGATCATCCGGGAAACTGAGGCTGATTCACTTGAGAGACTTGTAGGGGGCGGAATCACATCGTAGGACGAGAATACGCTTTGATGAATGTTCTATTCTTGCATCCCATCATCAGTCCTATCGATTAAATGTCGATTATAGGTGCACGTGACTTGGCGTCTGCGAAACCCAAGTTACCGACTGTCTATCGCTTTGAAAGCGAGTGGAGTCTCTGCATTTTACTGGATGTGAATGGAGTCCCTCGGTTAATGACTATTTTCGGAGTACACCCGCACACAATCAATGGAAATCACACAAAACAATTTGGGCTTGAAGTTCAAGGAAATTCTAAACAGAAGGTTTGTGGTTAGTTACCGGGAAATCCAGTCAGTCATGGCGTCTTTTTGTGATAACGCACAGGATAGGTCACATACAGATTCAAACTGCCTTTCAAAACAGTAGGCTGTCAAAATCGCTCCAGAGAACGAATTGTGTACGTACAACCGTAGATTAGAGCTCGCCGTCTACAAAAGTGATTCTTGTAGTACCTTTTACACTCGGAGACGGCAGTGTAGTGCCTATATGGGACGAAACCGCTTCCGACATCATTGCCAAAAATCAATCTGCTAGCCAAAAATGTTGGACGATTGTACGTTGATTCTTCGTATGGGTGTCATGAAAAACTGATGGAAACTTCACTGATGATTTTTTAAGCACTTGAAAAAACTTTGTCGGCTGTCTGGTAAAAAACGAAATTCGCAGAATCTACAAAGGACTGTTTTTGAATATTCAGAAGATATACCAAAACGAGTGTAAGCTTGAGGAAGTGAATTCAAGTCTTGATGACGGTTGCCATTTATGACTGACAGCAGTGAAAACAACCGTCAGTGCAGTTTGATGGAACCGTCTGAAAGTGAACAGCCACCGTAAGAACGGAACACCTGAAGGGGTGACAAACCACGATAAAACAAAAACGTGAAACCAACCAATCAGACCAGCAACCAAAGTCCTTGGAGAGGAGCTGCTTTACGCACCAACAGAATTTTAGGGATACGGACCACAACGCAGTACACTTTGAAACGGACCAATGGGGCTCCGAGGATGGTGTATTCCAGTTAGCCTGGATACCTAGCCTAGATACCTGCTTGTTTTTGGAATCTGTATTAACTGAAGCCTGTATGGAAGAGTAAAATACCTAACCACGCATTGATTGATGTCACGTCAATAGGTAAGCAACAGCTCAAAAACTAACAGCCAATGTCGGCAGACAGATCATGGACTACCTTATCAAGCACCAAACAAGCCGGTTGAGGAATCGTCTTTAAACTATGCAAAGCGAGCGTTTTATTTGAGCCAACGAGATCCATAAACAAGCTGCACGGCGCATTTAGGGCTTTACTGAACGAATTTCAAAGCAGGTTCCACCGGAAGAGACTTCTCAAATCAAGTCAGAGAGAGGTTATTGCAGCCAGGTTGAACGTCCAACGTAACTCGTCGGTTACTAACTGAAAGCTCCAGAAAAAGAGCAGTTTCGATTTGGTAATCACATATTCTACTATGCAATTGGGTAGATTCACAAAAGTTCTCTGCCAGTCTGAGGAAACTTACCTGTGCAGAGTAGATGACATCAGATCCCCAGTACCCAGTTACGTGCGGTTATCTGCCGTGCCCATCCCTTGTTCTTTTGTACGCACTGCACCACTCTGCTCCACAGTGTTTCAGTGATTGTGTGGTGAGATAAGTCAGTGGTTAGAGTGTTGCTCCACAGTGTGGTGAGATAAGTCAGTGGTTAGAGTGCGAATTAACTGACCCGAAGGTCCACTAACCCAACCTCTGCCTCTCAACTCCCCTGTCCAGGACTGAGTAACCCGGCAGTATCCCAGTCCTCGTGCTTCCTTCTGGTGGCATGGCAGTTAGGTACCGAAAGGGTGCCACGGCCGAAGGATTTTCTCGGAATGATGATTCCACGCCGATTGATGGGGGACCGTTCGCGAACCCAGTACACCGAACAGGGACTTTTTCGGAATGATGATTCCACGCCGATTGATGTGGAACCGTTCGCGAACCCAGTACACTGAACAGGATGGCGATCAATTGCGCAACAGTGCTACCAATGAAAAACGCCTTCGGCCACGGCCCCGTTCATTGGTTAACACGGATGAGGGGTTACAAGCTCCCAGACACGATTTGCGCAGAAATTTGAAGCGTCCTGTTGACCTGTCCTGAATACTGTTTAAATACTAAATAGTAATGAATAAACACGGTGAAGCGGTTCAACAGTTTTCAGACATCTGACTAGACTCTACTCGCATTTTTCATCAGTAGTATGCACTGTTACAGCGATACTCACTTCATCTGTTGTGGGCTTGTGTTCTGATGGCTGACAACGTCGCTGTGGGGAAGCACCTGGAACGTCAACGTTAGTTGACATTTTGCTTGGAACGATCCCGGGGGGCGGTAATATCACCTGCACTCCACTTCTCATTACAGACTATGGTATGTACACAATCGTCTGCATATCAATGAAGATATTTATCCTAGTTTGGGAGGCATCAAAATTATCCCCACTAACGCTTTTCTGTTTACATAGTCGTGGGGAGTGGGGTGGCCTACGCATTCCGGATGTTCCCCTTACGGGACATTGAAATTCATCAGTGTGATGTAGAGTATACGGATAACCGACTTGGATCCGGTATTGTCTTCCTTGCACCAGTTCTGCGCCAGTAGCAAAGATAAACGGGATCGTAAAGTGCACACTGAATCACGCACAGAAAGTTTGTATGCCGAATAGCCGAATAGCACCAAGTTGACAAGAATGCATTCAGTGTTAACGGAACGTTTCACGGCCGTCCTAAAAATGGTGCACTTCAGATCACGTACCAATCGGAAAACATGACGAAAGGCATGTCTGATTGCTTAGTGAGGATGTTACAGCCGATCGATAAGCATAGGCAGAGTGAGCACAGCTCAAGGATTAATAATTTAGGCGGTCGAACCTGCTTCACTTTTGGCCAATCGAAGAAGAGCAAACTGCACTGACCGAAAAGAACGTTGATCATTGATCTCCAACATTGTTCTCGATGTGGATGTGATCAGCATGTTTCGCACTTCATCCAGTAATTCGTTTGCAACTACGTTTCTAAATATATATCAATAAAATCAACCGGGTAGTCCCAAAATGTGGCGAGTGACAGACACGCGTTTGGCAGAACAGAGCAGGATGTCACCCCAGTGGATCCAAGAATTGGGGACAAACCATCGGAGACAGTGACACATCCGCTGATGAACTGGGGACGTGATTGTGACATCAAACTGTCCTGCACTATGTCAGCTAAGCTTTCGACAACTCGTTTTCCGTGCTGCAATACCAATAGAATTGCGTACGCAGAAGCAATTTGCCAGGATTTCGTCTGTAGGGTGCATCTACCCTGTGTCGCCCTCCCTAAGCTCCCTCCCAAGAAAGGTCGTGTACTGATCGAAACGACTGTGTCACGATATCTGTGATTTTTTGTTACGCTTTTTCAACTAAACTGGTCGTTTGACGCGTATGATGTGATTGCAGCTGATGTAGCGCTTTTCAACTGAGATTCCAAACCCTTCAGCATTGTGAGTACTCGTTCCATTTCAGTTATCTGTAGGCCAACATGAGGCGACTCTTGTGCGGCCATACCATAAAAAAGCGATTCAGCTGAGGTCCATCCGAGTGTGTTGCTACCACCAGGTTAGCTATCAAATGTGTGCGGATTCAAGTAGAACTTGGGATTGAGGGAAACTCGGGGAACGCACCTACCTGGTAAGCCCAAAAAATGGCGAAACAGGTTGTAGACTGTCCAGAGCTTTTCAGCGACCTTATGAGTAGCGTGCTCCATCATTTGAATTCGAACAAAAATCAAAGTGCATGACGAGGTAGTACAAACACGGGGTTCCTCAGAGTCCCAATCGTTTGAAAACGAGTCCATTTCGCGAAAATTATCCTCTCTTTAATTGAGCCTAATTTTTTGTGGGAGAATTCCAAAATCGTGCGCATTCTTCATCTTTCCAGACATGGTTTAGTTTGCCTTTCTAAATGGACAGGCTACAAGTTTTTCCTGCACAGAGAACACACAAAAACAGCCAATCATTTGGTTCAATAGGAAGCATTTTCAGTAAACTTATGAGTAGCATATTACGGCTATAGTAGTGTGTTTTGTCTGTTAAATTTATTAAATCAAATCAATCTCCATGGTACGGCGGCGTGTCAGATTAGGATGTTGACGGGGGTGTGTAGCGGATAATCACTACTAGATCGATCATGCGTCACAAACAAATCACGTGACGATTCCTGTTCCACTTGCAGCCTCAGCCGACAACATGTACACTGCAATTTCCCATTCGTTTTTGTTGACGCGGCTATCACAATCACATCAGGCCATATTCACGTTCGTGCAATTATCAAAGAACCACACAATAAATAGGCATGCAGCTCGGCCCACCGCACCCACACTCGCGCGCACAGGGCAGGAAGTCAACCGAGTTCCGCAAGTCTCCACGGACAACTACGGAAGACGTGCAGCAGCTATACTGTGGAGAAGACACGTCCTGCGTCCGAAAACTTTACTCAGGAACTCTCAGCTGTTGTCCTCAAACGATAAGTCACTTTTTAGCTTATCCCCATCTTGCATTGTATTTATTTTTATCAAATGCACACAACTTTTGTAATCATCACGACGAAACAAACGTTTGTCAGTGCTTGTCACCTTTTGATAATCAACCTGAGTACGTTACAACCTGACCACAACTAGTGAAAGTGAGGCATTGAACTGGGTCGTTACCATGATATAACTAAGGCAACTCTACATCAAGGTCACAGGAGCACAACGTGGTGTACACATGACAGACAGACAGACAGACAGACAGACAGACAGACAGACAGACAGACAGACAGACAGACAGACAGACAGACAGACAGACAGACAGACAGACAGACAGACAGACAGACAGACAGACAGACAGACAGACAGACAGACAGACAGACAGACAGACAGACAGACAGACAGACAGACAGACAGACAGACAGACAGACAGACAGACAGACAGACAGACAGACAGACAGACAGACAGACAGACAGACAGACAGACAGACAGACAGACAGACAGACAGACAGACAGACAGACAGACAGACAGACAGAGACAGACAGACAGGATGAGATCAGTTCAAAAGAAATGCAAATAGGGCTATTTGTGTCTTTTGTAGCCTTCTTCCTGCAGCGGCGAACTCTACAGAGTGTTGCACTTTTCACTTAAACTAGTTTTTCGGTTTCCTCTGTAACACACGTTGGTCCTTCATGTCTTTCGGTCTAAAGGCCTTAGTCGGTGTTATATGTGTGGTAATCAGTAAACATTATTCTTTTAATGAGAAGTCCAACTATCAGCGGCAGTGGGAACCCCTCTTCCAAGATGCTATCTTTCGTTGGCACTGAGGCACACGGTGGCAAGATATAAAGGAATCTGTTGATTTTTTAGAATAAACGTGTATTCCTATCATAAAGCGGATGCCTGCCGCATGATCTCCGTTAACTTATACTATCAGGATTCACCTTGAAGATTACTGAGCGCAGTATGTTGCTTCGGAGGGAAATTCCAAGATCGTTTGTTTGTTTACTAATGAATGTCGTTACTACCAGGAAGGTCAGACTCCTGAAAGCAACCACTGAATGCCTCAGCTACGCTAGATTTTGACCAGACAGACAAAGCCCCCTCACTGCGCAGCGCCTCACAGCCTTGAATCGAACCCAAACAGCGCGAGTCAGCGTTGGTCAAGGTCAGATAGCGCCCCCGCAATATGCAGCGCGTCGCAGCCTCGTACCAAGGCCAGACCGCGTGCGTCAGCACTGGACCAATTCCAGACAGTGTCCCTCCAATAAATAGCTTGAGACCGCTCTACTTTTGCACTCGCACGCACTCACGCTCTCGCACTCGCTTGTTCGGAATATGGCTGTTGTGTTCCCTTCTGTAAGTCTTTTTCCCGGCACGAGGCACTGGAGCGGATCAGAAGCCTGAAACAACAGATTGGCGAATCAGCGGATAGAACGAATACCATCCACAACCAGTTGGAAAAATGCTTTCCTCGAATCGGGTTTCCTTCACTCGGAGCTTCATCTATATCCACCTTCCGAAGGTACGCCAGCACAAGTTCGGCCCCGTGAGACCCGTAGTTCAGTTAGTCCAGGTGATAGATTCCTGTAAGCATGTGGAAATACCTTCAGATGAGACTCTCTCAAGAGGCCCTCACCGTCCCTCTCACCGCAGTAGAGAGAAAGAGCCACAACGTCCGCAGACGAATGAACTGCCACCACAGGTATCAGGTTGGCAACAGCAACCCAAGACGCGGTCGGCAGTACGAAGTCCATCTATGGGCTGCGCTCAACCGTTGGTGAAAGCAACCGACCATCATTGTACCGATGCAGCGCGCAGACAGTGCAACTGATGGTCAAGGCTCCCGCGAAGAGTGTAGGAGCTTTAAGATTCTCACCTTTTAGACTGCTCCAAGCAACGACGGAGCAGCTATCTACACCTGATCAAGGTGAGATACACCTTCATCAGGATGCCTTCCTATTTTGCTGCATGAGTGGTGCGATGAATGTCTGCGTGCGTACAAGTCAACCACAAAAACACCGACCCTCCCCGAATCAACATCATCGTCAGAGATGGCAATATCACTGCCGGATAAACGCAAAGTCCATTTAACTAGCTATATTTAAACCCTCAAGGTGGAAAGAAGGGAAACGTGACTAGATGATGGAGGGATGATAGCCTAACACACGCATTCTAAGTTGCCTACGTCTTCAAGCGTTCAGCCAGATAATCTGTGAAGAAACTGACAACATAGACGCCACTGACATCAAATAACCACCATCGCCTGCGATTTCTCCAGCTAAGCGCAGGGGAGTTCACGGAGATGTCATCCTGGAACGCAGACGATGCCAACAACTCCCAAATTCCTAGTAATCACTTCCATTCGTTGTTCACCGGGTAGTTTGTGTACATGAAAATCAAAACGTGCAGGCAAGCTCAGGTCATGTAGATGGCGAGTGAATGCAACATTCCGCATGGTTCATGTGCCATGCACGAACTTCAACAGGTGTGTTCGTTCCGGTACACGCCGATAATGAGGCGATCCGTGAGCTAGACTCCAATATGGTAGGTGGGGAATCTGGTTGCCTCCAATATGCCTACGAATACCGCCGACTAAGACTGAGGAAGCCCGTCACAATGGTTAGATTCAAATTCCTAAAACAAACCACAGTTCAGGATCTGAGGAAACAAAACAGGGACCTTAATCGGCACCAGATCGCTAACTCTTATTCAGGCGAAACCCACATCCTTGAGATGGAATTTCCACGGTTCACGAGTGGCGGATAAAAAGGCTGAATACTTGGAGACACCGGGGAAGTATTGTTGGCCCGGCACGTGAAACTTTTAAAATCTGACACTACCAAGCTTCTGTTGGCCATTGACAATATAACGGTGGATACTACTGATGGGGGCATCGAGTAGTATGTTTTCTCGTAAATCCGTTCCGCGTCTCTTGAAAAGTGAGATCTATTACGGAATTTGTGGAGTCGCATTTGTTTGCTTTTGAGCAACAGTTAAGAATATCCAGGAAAATTCAGGAAAACGCGTTCAAGGAGAAGATGGACATTTGGTTACTGTAGACAAGATGCTTTTGCTTCCCTGTTCAATAGTCTGTAGCTGTTCACTTGGCGTTTTCTAATGAATAACTCCGCAGCGAAGGCCTTCTTCCTTTCAGCAGGACACTTGCAAGATAGGTTCTGCACCATCTTAGACTTACCAGTGAAATTCGACGTACGTAACAGGGCGACTTGTTTCGAAATCGGTCAGTGAGGGTGTGCGTGTCAAACAGGCTTTCAGGTAGAGAGGATCAAGATGCCCACAGCTGGAAGTCACAGTAACCCATTCACCGCTCTATCATCAACCTGTGAGTGAGTTCACTAAAACAAGTAGCTGGATTACCGTTGAAGATGGACCAACTTCTCGTGAGTCTTGATGTCAACTCAGTGAATACGAATGAATGTCTCTTCCTATGAAGAACGCTGTGCAGATAACAGGGCTCTTGATACTGACAGAACGTCCACGGAAGGTCCCTTCACAACACGTAGATGACACGTTCGTTGTGATCAAACTTGATAAACTCAACAAGTTCTATCAAGATGTTAAAACTCTGGATTCTCACGCTGAGTTGAGTACGGAGCCAAAGTCAACCTCAAGTAGACTGTCCTTCATTGACCGTGTGACACACAAGAATGAGGGGAAAGTGAAGAAGATCAACACGATCGATACTCTATTCACTGCTGCATTCATTATTCACTTTTTCTAATATTCCATATGCTGTACATATACGTCAATTCGAATACATACGTGCTACTTGTTGCGCTGATCAGACTTCAGAATTCCTGGTTCGTCTGGTTATTCCGATATGCATGCGGAACTTAATTCTCACATTTTGGCGTCGCGGGCAGGATTCGAACCTGCGCGGGAAGACACCGTTCTGCTAAGAATTGTGCTAAATGTGTACATAAGATTCATAACAAGTCTTCACAGTGGTAACCGTGGCCAGTTACTTGTGAACCATTTCAAAGAGTTCATGCTGACAACTGTGGTCCCTTTCTCGGTAAA
>NW_008751819.1:81644-90774 GCF_000715545.1 Opisthorchis viverrini
GCGCTTCTATTTAAATCTCGTTCGTTGTGTACAAGTCTTGACTGTGTCAAAACGGCTGATGTTACATTTTTCAAGGGCAATGATTTACGACCTGCCACAGGAATAGTACTTTCATCAAATGGCAAACGGATGGTCACAGTTCTCGATTTGGATGACCTCAGGTCGAGTTCAATACCAGAGGTCAGTCTGTTAACGGCACTCCTGCTGTTTCGAATACTAATGAGTCCTTTGTAGATGATCTTATGGTATCCGAACAGAACGAATCTGAAGAACACACAAGCTGTGAATAATCTGAAGTTTCCGTTCCGAGAAGATCCGAAAGATTGCGGTCAAGACCACTACTGGCTATAAACCTCCACACGCTCGTTCAAGTTGTGCCGGATGTGATGAACACGATTGATACTCTATTCATTGCTCTGTTCATTATTCTCTTGTTTTACTATTCCATATGCTGTACATATACGCCAATTCAAATACTTGCGTGCTACTTGTTACGCTGATCAGAATTCAGAATTCCTAGTTCGTCTGGTTATTCCGATATGCGTGCGAAACTTAATTCTCACAGAAAACTATAATTTACCACGAAACAGGTCTGGTCTTAAACTACTCATCAGTAGATCCGAGGTCGTATATGCTATTTTAATTTCAGCAGGGCATTGTGCACAGAGGATGTCGACCAAACGGCAGCAGAGATTGAAGTGAACAGAGGACTTCAAGGCAGTGGATACTCAGCGGGTTCAGTTAAGCGACAAGTTAGACGGTCATTGGCCCCAACAACAAGATCCAGCAACAAACAGGGTCGGAACAGCAGCCAGCCCATTCAAAACAGTCACTAGAAAGGTGTTGAATACGACCAACGTCAAAATGGCGTTCCAGAAGGGAAAATGTTCACGCAACTTAAGAACTACCTCCCAAATGATAGGACCAGGGACTGTGTATAGTGTACCGACTGCACAAGCCAAGCAGCCGGGAAGTCGCGCACCAGAATGGGTTAGTCGGCGCATGAAAAACCCACAAAGAAAGCGATGAGAGGGTGTGCACTGGACACAGAATAGATTTAGAAAGTGCGGGCGTTTCCAATCGAGAACTAAGATTCAACCCACAGCTACTGGTGGCAGAGGCGATGGAAATCGAGAAGCATCCCGGTGTGAACAGAACAGAGAGTGTAGAACTAACATGTGTGTAAGGAGAGTGGTTTTATATCAAATGAGGGGATACCAGGGAACGGGAGCTTACCTGTGAACTATCCTGGGTTGTAAGTACAAAACCCGAGCTGAGTAAGATTCACTTAACCCCCCAAAATACCAACCCAACTATCCTAGCACCAAACAAAATTTGCGGACAACACCCGAGAGGGATAATCCATTAAAGTGCTCCAGACCGGAGGAGCAAGACATAAAAATCCTGATTCACCTGGATGGTGATTCCCACAGCCCAAACATCTATCGCGAATGTTAGTCATCAACATGCATCGACAAGGAAGAAGGTCTGACTAACACTCAGTACTGATAAAGTCGGCTATCTGTAAGAGACCTAACTGGTTGGCTGGTTCACCGTCTTAAAACTTGGTCACTCTGGAAACCTAGTTACTTCTCTTGACGAAGCTCTTTAGTTAAAAGTTCACTGATATCACTAAAGGAATGCGAGCAGCGAAATTCCATCGACGGAAGGTCTACCAGCACATATTCAGACCAGGCTTGAAGTGAATCGGGGGATTGTCTTCCGACAATGTGTTGCTTCCACTTCGACGACCCGGGTTCGAATCAACCCACAGAAGACTTCGGATAGACTGCCGGCTTTCGTTTTGAAATGGTACACACGATGTTTTAAACCATCAATAATGCATAAGCAGATAAATCTTTCGAAGTACCCGACAAGTTGTAATCCACGATTCCCTGACATCTTCAAATTGTTAACCTGTCCTTAAAAGTCTTTCACATTTTCATGGGATTTTGCCCACGTTTCAGGCTTAAGAGTTGACAGCAGAGGTCGAAAGATTGAGTGAGTAGTAAGTGGCAGAACATCAGGTGAGCGTTTGATTGGCTTTTCCGTTCACTGCTCAGTTCGCAACACCATCATTTCGACATCGTAAAGACTGAACATAAAAATTGGCACAATGAGAACAAAACACAGCCAGAAATTTCAAAAAGGATCCCTTCGAATAGGACCGACTATTCTGAAGAGTATACATCAACGTGTCTCGTCAAGCGCGGTCCCTCTAAAAAAGTCCATCTCTACACAATGCCCTCTTTCCCCTTGGTGCTGAGTGTTTGATTTTGAATTTATCATGGAAACGGTTAAAGTCTGTTTTGTTTATGCAGTACCACCCAAAGATCCATACAGCGGTTGAACGTGCCCAGAGATCGCGTCTTTCATAAGAATCCAATAATGGCTATTTCATGAAAAGTCGAGTGCTCACGGGCGTCCACCATAAAAGCACCATACCTATCGCCCACTGTCAAGCCATTCTGTCTGACTTGGTTCTCTCTCCCCCCCCCCCAGTGAACCTGAGGTGGACGATACGGTCCTTCTCAGATACGCCACATGGGGCAGTTATCGGAACGCTAGTTGGTTGACGTGCCGCGCAAACCAAACCATGTCTGTATTTTCAGGTAAAAACAAGTCAGGTCTACCTGTCATTCTTTAGTGCGGTGGTGACATGTCTCGCGGGGTTCGAACCCGTCACAGCTTGCTCAACCGGTGCAGACTAGAAATGATCTGTCTTTCCTGGAAGTGAAACCGACGTTTAGTCCTGACACTTGTTTCTGCATGGATCTGCTAGCAACCAGTCACTTGTTTTAGCCGTGGAAAAGATTTAAGTTGGGTGGATAAAGTGAGTAAGAGCAAGGTCACATCACCAACAAAATGGCTCTAGACCTCCTTTTGCCATAGCTGATCCCTTCTTGGATTTGCACTTCTTCACAAGTTTCTTACAAAAAGTACACTACTTGACGTCATCATCATCTGTAATTACCTCGAGCAGTTGATCGCCCACTTCAATCCGTCCATCCCGTTCAGCAATGCTTCCTGGTCGAAGGCCACACACGAACACGCTCATCTGATTCAAATCTTTGTGACCGGCAAGTTGAAGACCCAACATTGGGAGTTTTGCATGACCAATTTCAACAATCACATTCGAAAGGGGGATTTCCACAGCCAGAATACTGCCCTGAAGTTCACTGTACTTGTTGAGTAAGTACTCTAGATGCGGGGGATAGAAAAAAAGTCGATAGAAAAGTCACAATTGGCATGATCACTCATTGCGTTCAAGAGGTCTTTTTTTAAAACGAGCACCTGTGGGCAAAGTTAAACTCAATAGACGTGCCGTTTTGTCCTTTAGTGAACAAACATAAGGGGCTTAGATTCGATTTTATTGATTCGCGAAGCGCTCCAATTTGCGCACTAATTTGGCTTTAATCGGGTACTCAACGGAATTCAGTTGAATCTGTCGTTAATGAAGCCTCTCTTTAGTTGCCTGTACCAATATCTAAGATATCGCAGATATCTCGATGTAACACGCTACTCACAATGTCGCCGTGAGTAGTATGTTACATCTAGATATCGTTTTAATGGTTAGTAAGGAACAGTTCCGTTGTTTCCGCTCAAACCAACCGAATTATGCAAGGTCAACATAAATGAGAAAAAATGATGCACGCTTAGCCTTCCGGAGAGAACTGAATCAGGAGCTACTTTTAACGTCTTCATGTTTGCACTCACACAGCCTGTCGTTTTTATCAACGTTGTGTTGTCAAAGGTTTGCTAAGTGCACGAAAGATGGAAATGCCGATCTCAGGTATTTTGCGGGAGAAAAATCGGGAGAATTCGGATACTATTCCTTATATCTTTCAGTCCACATGAGGGAGACTCATAAGATCTTTCCATAGTTTGCCTCCCGGGTTCACGCACACTAGTCAGTAGTATGATGAGCTTGAGTACATCAAGTGATCTTGCTATCTCGTGTCTTAGTTAGCACCATATTCGATATCACACATATTTACTTGACACACTACTCATTAGTTTTCAGCAACCTAGTGAGTGGTATATTCCATTTAAAAAATCCGCATTTCTGTTATACCTCCTCATTTGTTCTACGAAGCCGTTTTGTTCATCCAGTTAGTTCGCTTTCTTCGGGATTTATGACAATTCTGGATAAACACACTAGATGGGAATTAAAACAAACGCAGAAGCTTCTACAGGAAAGCTTGACGCTAGTGAAGTATGCAGTTCGAGGTAGCTCAACAGTTAAGGAGCCAACTTACTGATCAGAACGTCTGAGGTTCCAACCCAACCCCGACATCACGACCGCCCCCCTCTAGATTGGGCAACCAGGCAGTATCTCAGCACTCGAGCTCCCTCCAGATGGCATGACAGCTAGTCATCTAAGGGGTGTTACAGTTGAACGACTTTGACGACTGGAGAAGTGACGAACTATTAACTTCAGCTAAAGAAGATGATGGATTCAGTCACGCGGAATTCATTCAAGGCCCACCAGATCGGCCTGCTCCGGAGTCAGTACTCGCCTGTTAACCAAGCTCTGTGACCTCGTCCGAGTCATCGGTTTTACACGGCGTGAATAGAACTCAGGAAATGAATGATAGTTTTTCTAATGATCACTGGTTTAGAAGGGCATATTTTTATTAATTCTCAAGAGGAGGACCTACGGCTACTTGCAACCGGTAGAACCAATCAAATCACGTGGAAAAATCACGTGCCAAACTCACCGACATACGGTCGATTTTCGTATTCTTGATTCTTGATGGTACCCGAAACCCCGGTGATGACTCTCTGAGATACTCCTATCTGACTTATTACTTAGTATAAGATCAAGTGAAGAGTTGAGCAGATCCACTGGACTGTGTTCACCACTCGCTTGCACAGAGTCGAACAAGAAGTCATCTAAACGCATCCCAGACGGCTTGATAAAGATTCAGACCTACTGATTCGAATAAACTGAAACACCGGATAGGCCATCTACTGCAACAAAGTGGAACTTGTGATGGACTCTACGATTCAGTCGTACTCCATGCTACCAATCGAGATGATATCTTCTCAGGACTGCTGTCTCTTGATGGCGGTCCCTCCTGGAAGTGGGCCTTTCAGAGAGGGAATACTAAATTTTGTTCATAGTCACACCTTTCTCGTTTGAACGGTCGTGGTTCTGTTCTAACGTAGTTATTCCGGTGGGTCCACACGAAAAAGAAGCACTGAACTCGAGTTTCGCTCCTATTAGAGCTCATCAGCAGTGCATATCCAATGGCCGTGCCGGGATTTGAACCCCGGACACCTGACATGCAATGCGATTAACTCGCATTTAGACAGGATATAGCACCGCTCATCCGTCAATCACGGGATCCACATCACGTGGTCACACTGTTGACTGGCTCCTCGAGCAACGACTCCTCAGATGGAAGTTTCACTCATCGGGTGAATTTTATTCTTCCACTGAGCTACTCATTGATTGTTGGAAGAGATTTGGAGATTTTTGTGGAAATTTCGCCTTTTAAATGAAGCCAGTCTGTGCGGAAAAGCCGAGAAGACTGTACAGCTGTCTCATCCTTATTGGGAATCATCAGCAGTACGCATCTCACGAAACTCCCAAGAGGCTGGAACCCGCGACCCCCCGGCTAGTAGTTTGAACGCTTAACCGTTTGGTTACGGGCTGCTGAGCAGTAGTGTGAATAGCTGTCAATTAGACAAGACATCCTGATGTAAACCTAAGTGCGCGTGTGAGACTGGCAAGAGAACAAGTGAATTTTCGTCATCCAGCACTCATATAAAGGATTGCAAAAAAGCGTGCAATAATTTCAGGCAGACAAAAATAGCGGACACGGGTGTATCGAGACCACGGCCCTATAGATTGTACGCAAAGGAATTTTTCGTTTGAAAAACATCACTAGATGGTAGAAACAATTGAAAAACAAAACTGAAACCAACGGTAGATGAAATCGTTCCCGATGAATTAAAAATGCGACATGGTGATTTTTTCCATAAATTACTCAGGCAACCACTCACAAGGGAAAGAAAACTACTCACAAGGTTGTTGAAAACTCTTAGACAGCGATATCTCGAATATCGTGCCAACTGAATCGTGAGGCGGCCTGTGTGCAGCACATTCAGTTGTAGAATATCATAAACGAGAGATTCAGTTGAGTCTCTCGTGAAAACCAAATTGGTTTGCGAATGAGTGTATTTCTCGGAAACGATCCAATCTGGGTTCAAGTAGATCACAAGGTTGACGGCAACTCGGCGACTGCACCTACTTGATGAGCTCCAAGAAGGGCGAAACCGGTCGTGGGCTGTCGAAGAGTTTTCAGCAACCCTTGTGAGTAGTTTCCTTTGTGAAGACATATTGCGATATCTCGAATATCGTGCCCACTGAATCATGAGGTGGCCTGGTGCAGCACATTCAGCTGTAGAGTATCATAAACGAGAGACTCAGTTGTGTCTCTCGTGAAAACCAAATAGACTTGAGAATGAGTGTATTTCTCGAAAACATTCAGATTTTTCATAATTTGGGATACACACACACGCAGCTTTGAATAGCTCAGCTTCAGTTGGAAACATTCAGCTCTTTGTCTCCAACGCATGGACGTCCCACATCATTGAACTTGACAGCTCTGAAGAAGATAAACCTCAGATGTATGGGACGTTGGATCAAGCCCCAGCAGGAATCCAGTTTGTAAGATTCCGTTTTTATCCGCAATCTGGCCAAAAACGTCAATGTACAAACATTTTTTCATCATTATGGAATGCGTGGGAAACACGTCAGATGAAACCACACTGCACAGATTAGCTTTATTCACATGTGTTTATCATGCTCCAAAATCTGGTGCCTTCCACACATCCAAAAACTCTCGAGTTGGTACGGGAACCAACGAAAAGTGTATACAAAAAAAGTTTCGGATATTTCCTTCTGTACAGGGATGACTAGACCGGCTAGGTAAACAAAAAAACGGGAACAGATACACCTGTGTTACTTAACGACCTGCAGGTGTACGGAAAACATAAAATTAGTTGTGCAAAAATGACTTCTTGATACTCCCCCGCACACATTCTACTATTTTGTTGTACACTCCTCGTCTTGCAATTTCACGCCAGTACCTGTCTTTTCTGCACTGAGACACAGAATATGCGTTCGGGAGTGCAAATCAGCCAAGCGTGGATTGCTGTTATCCGCTGAACAAGAACGGAACATAAATTAGTTGTTTCTTACGAGGCCTCATTCTGTCTTGTCGCGGAAATTACACGCTTGAGTGATATTCTCGAGCGTAATTGGTGGAAAAAATTGATGCAGGATGACAAATTCTCGTGTACAACTCCCCAGACCGCGAACTAGTTTGGTCTTAACGGGCAGAGTTAGTTGCATCTCTCTCTCGCTCTTGTATCGGGTATTTCTCCAACTGGGCTGCTGAAAAGTTTTCAGCAACCTTATAAGTAGTGTGTCTGTCTGAAATCCATAGGCCGTTCACCACATCTGCAAACTCACAGTCAGTATAGGCGATTTCAACCTGTTAAGGATAGCCAAAGTCCCTCCGCGCTGCTCTATAGTACTCCTAAGATGACCCAAGACATGTTACTCAAAGACAGTCGTGTTGTATGCTGGATGTTCCCGCAAATCTAATCCACTCGTTTGCTCTTTCACTCGACAGAATCAGCACGGATTGTATAAACGTGTTTGACAGCGTCTGCCAACGTGCACTGCTGTTTGTGGATTAGGAGAAGTGATGAGAATCTTCACTTGTGAACTCGTCCTATAAGGGAAGCTAATTCGTACTTCAAAGCCGAGAACTACCGCACAGCTGTTTCGACCGTGTTGGAAACCGCCAGTAGTTTCGAACCCGCGACCTTCTGGCCAGTGTTTAAACCGTTCGGCAACGAGTGGCTGATCAACACTCTGTCACCTTCGATTCAGTCCTCTTATTTGATTAACTCTTACCTTCCTCTCGTCTCCCATCAATGATCTGAAGGATTTTCACTCGTCACTGCGTTGAACTTTTGAGAATTTGTCTTGGGTAAACTGTGAAAAGTAGTTCCAGGAGTAACACGCTAGGTTCGTGAAAACTCATCGATGAGGTGTAACAAAAAGGAAAGGTTCAACTGGGATTCAGTGGAGTCCCGCGTTAAAACTGGTTTTTGGGCGAGATAGCTCAAGTGGTTAGGGCACGAATTTGCTGACCGGAAGGTCCGTGGTTCAAACCCGACCTCTCGACTTCCCTTGTCTAGGCTTCGGCAATCTGGCCATATCCCGGCCCTCGAACTTCCTTTGGGTGGCATGGCAGCTAAGCACTGGAAGGTTGTTACAGCTGAACAACTTTTTTTCTAAAAAGACGGTTTTGTGTACATTGGTTCGTGTATTTCACGAATAACTAAGAAAACTTTTGCTAGATTTTTTGAGAGCATGCACGCTAGTGCAAAATCCACATCTGACAAGAATATTTCAGGGATTTTGGAGACCGGATTGATGCTGAGGAGCCCTAACGGTTAGGTTCGCGAAGTAATCAAATGTAAACGGGCGGTTGTTTCCATTCACTCGTTTTTAGGGGCAAAGTTGAAATAATTCCGGACTGAAAAATTTGCACCATGCAATAGCTAGAAGAGAATAGAGAGCTTTCAAAAACTACACTCATCTAGCGTGTACTCATGCTCGTCTTTGGTGAACACTCGAAATGGGAAATCAACTCCATTGATCATTGACCTGAAGACAAAGATGTGGAAGAATACTGTTGTGGACCACAGTCACCTTAACATCTTCTTATTACCGTGAAACCCCGGTCCGGATAGCCGATTGATAGCCTGGTGCGCTTGGCCAAACAAGAAAAGTCAACAAACGCGCGAACCGGCTGATCTATTGATCACTGCCGTGTACAAGCGGGTCAAAAAATTGGTGCTCAGAATACAACTCATCTATCAAGGGCGAGTGAAGAACAACCAATGAAATCTGTCCCTCAACGAAAAACGGCTATTCCATTGGCTGTTATGTGTTAGTCCCGATACGTTCGGAGCTGGTTCTCCTAATAAGTACTCAGATAGAGTTACTGCACTGGTCCCCAATCCATCATCTCGTCCCACAGTTGCTCAGTTACGTCATGTCTGGCGAAAAAATAACGACCAAAAAATTTGATGGGAGATT
>NW_008751819.1:90797-100017 GCF_000715545.1 Opisthorchis viverrini
CCCCACCACCACCCACCCATCCAAGTGACATTATATCTCGCTAGCTAATCTACAACTGAAAATTCGTAATTAATGTTCAGTTTTCATGCGAACGATGTTGACGTGCGTCGTTTGAACAAGGTAATCATGGCTAAGCAAGCTAGGTTGGTCCCATTTGTGTGTGAGTATTAAGTCAATGTCCAGTAACGCGTAATCGCCAGCCGGGATTCAGATGAGTCTCCCGTTAGAACCCAGTTGGGATGTGAACAACACTACTCACAAGTAGTTCTCACAAGTACAACACAAGGTTGACGGAAAATTTGAGGACTGTGACCACCTGAGGAGGGCCAAAACTGGCCAGCAATTTTATGATATTGATGTTCCGTCTAGCAAATGCACTGCGACGTCCCGAAACACGAGGCGTTCTCTGTGAAGTACATTTAGCTGGAGCAGAATACCGTGAATGAGTCATTCAGCTGCGATTCCACGAAGTGTACCGCCGAAACGAAACAGGTGGTGCAAATGAGCGTAGGTGCTGAATCATCAATCAGTAATGCCATACATAGTTCAACAGTCGATGGATGATACGTTCTTTATTCGAGTTGTGAAACGGGATAACTGCTCTCGGACAGGATTACGAAGACCAACTGTGTACGTGCGTCACGCGTGAACACACAGACGTTCGTTTCGTCTGCTGCGATCTTCCGTAGGTGCTTTACCTCACGAGGCAACTTGCGCTCAGCTACGCTGTTGGTTGAATTGTGAGGTCAAGCCAAATGAAAAATTAATCAGGACGGGAATTGATTTTCAGTGTGCACAGCTGTCCCAAGTGACCTAAAGTGTTCGTTTAATCACACTTGGCAGTGTCGTGCACTCACTCAGATTGAACATCCTGTGCAGCGAATTCGGTTGACATACACGGCACTGCCGCCGTTCAGCCATGTCGCCGTAAAATTTTGGAATTTCGCGAATGACATCGGAATGCCGCTTCGATGGTGCATGTCCATTGATTGATTT
The DNA here is from genome assembly GCF_000715545.1 of Opisthorchis viverrini. Lineage (NCBI taxonomy): Eukaryota > Metazoa > Platyhelminthes > Trematoda > Opisthorchiida > Opisthorchiidae > Opisthorchis > Opisthorchis viverrini. The sequence goes on from NW_008751819.1 coordinate 91,794, forward strand.
TTGAAGCTTTTTTCTATCTGATAATTGACAGGGGCATTTATTCACCAGTGATATCCCGATTGATCTGACCGGTGCGTCCAAGTCAGGTTGCCAAATCGATTTGACGGGACCTGACGGTCATGTTCCACTTCACACGCAGAAAACGCCTGTTTGCAGATGGACTAGCTATTGATTCCCAATCTGCCCGCGAGTCAGCTGCCGCGGTGAGATCAATATCCAATCCGTCGTGACCAGGTTAACCTATAAAATCAGTTGCGCCAGGATTATCTTGTGACCGTCCGATTCAAGCAACCGCACATCCCTGGTAAGGCCCATGGTTGCCGTCTAACCGTAGAAGTGAAAACTCAGGACGAAATGCCTGTTACACGTCACACGGAACTCAATCAGCCGAACTGATTTTATTACAGATCTCCCGAATATTCTTGAACACACTGCAACCTTTCCGGAAAAAAACACTATCCTGTATTTGTACACTTATTTCCAAGTTGACATGAAGCCAAGCTGACTGTTTGTCTCAGGTATACACAGTGGGGTAACTAGCAGCTAACAAGCAAGGTATATAAACGAGAACCTTTCTCGAGAAAGCTCGTTTCCAGTCCTAATGAGTATACGGCTGATATCAGATCGTCGTTCGTGGCGTTGGGCATCACACCGATCAACATCGGAAAGCTCGCCTGTTTAGACGCATTCGGGGTGCTCTAGTAGAGCAGTGATAACATGCTCACCTCGCCCATCAGATATCCGAAGTTCGAACCCCGGAATGGTTATGGATATGGATTGCTAATGTGCTCTAATAAGAAAATTGAAATAAAAAAATTGAAAAAATTGAAATAGCATCCTTTCGGTGCCTAACTGCCATGCCACACGAAGGAGGCACGAGGGCTGGGATACTGCCAGGTCGCCCAAGCCTACACAGGGGAAGTCGAGTGACAGAGGTCGGGTTCGAACCACGGACCTTCCGGTCAGTAAATTTGCGTTCCAATCACTTGGGCCATCTCGCTCCAATAAGAGAGAAACTAGAGTCCAGTGCGTCCCCCTCTGATGTGGACTCAACAAAATACTGACACCAGGGCACGAGGTTTGCACGAAACGCAGTGAAGGGAATTCTACAACCAACACAAAATAGACAGTTGACTGGTTGAGCCAACGACGATGATTAAGCGGCCGGATTGCGATCGCCAGCGGAATGACCTTGAAAGGTTACCTTCCGGGACAGCCGTATGAGCGTGTTTTTCTGTCTATCGCTGTCAGAGAACAAGAACGGATAGGAATAGCTTCAGTTGCTATGATGGTGAAATTAGTTCGGGTTGGTTGAAGGCAGATCATGTATCCACCAGGACTTTGATGCGTGCTACATGCTGTCCTGTGGAGGTTGTCAATCTGTTTGAAACTAATCGTGACCAGTGTTGCCGAATTCGTCAAACGATTTGTTTGATCGTGAATCCCACGTATTATGTCAAATAGCAGCTTAAAGTATTTCGGATGTGGACAGGTAAATCGTCGCTCCTGCAGAGAAATTTTTGGCCGACTTTTGGACATATAGGTTAAGCCCCCGAGATTCTGTCAATCGTGTGTTCTTCTTGAACCCAAATTGCACGGAATTAGCAAAATACACTCATTTACGAACAAATTTGGTTTTGTGGCAGCCCAGCTGTATCCTTCGTTTATGAAAAAAACAGCACAAAGGAGAAATTTTCAGGTGAGTTTCCTGCAAAACCGAATTAGTTTGCAAATGAGTGCATTTCGCTAACTTTGGCACTTGTTTAAGTAAGCTGTCTACAAGGTGTTATCTGATCATCCGAGCTTGAAACATGAACACAAGGGGGTTCCCTGGCGGCGGTAACAGAGTATAACAAGTACACCAGGCCTTATTACAGTTGCATGTGGAACAAAGTGACGTTCACTGATCCAGGAAGACACTCTCTAGAAAGTACAAATTACCGGATTAATTGCAGACATACTGTGAAAAGGCAATGGAGATCTGGAATCCAGACATCAAACAGTTAAACCTGACTGGGAAAAATCAAGATCTGATCCTACAGCAAGGCCCCTAATCTTCATTCCTTCCAGTTTCTCTGCTAGGTGCAAATATGGAAAGTCATGGATGGTGAGGTCACTGTAGACCCGTTCTTTTCCCAAGTACAGGGGGAAGGAAGAAGGCATCGCTGCGGAGTTATTCAGCAGAAACTGAACAGTCACAGACTATTGGACGAAAACTGAATATCCCTCTTCTCCTTGAACGCGTCTTCCTGAACTTTCCTGGATATTCATTGACTGTTACTCAATTGCAAGCAAATGCTACAAAGCGATTCCACAAATTCCGCAACAGATCTTCCTTTTCAAGAGACACAAAGCGGATTTACGGGAGAACATTCTACTCGCATGCCCCGCAATCAGTAGTATCACCGTTACACAGGTATCAAATTTTCAAAAACTTGTACCTCATAATGTCAAGCTCCGTACGTTGCTGAGAAAGAATCTCCGATAGCACAGATAGACTGAAGGGAGTGACAGCGAATGCACTGATGGAACTTGAAACACGGCTTCTGAAACTAACAGAGAGTTTTATATACCTTGAACAATGCCAATTTTACTACACAGTTTGAACTGTCCTTAACAGTGTTTCGCGACTCTATAGGAGAGGAAGTATGAGTTATTCAGTTTCACATCACTCTCGTTTTGAACATTCGTCGTCCTCCTGTCCTGACGCAATTATTCATGTGAATCCACACCAAAGGGGGGAAGCAATGGACTCGAGTTCCGCTCTTGTTAGAGCTCATCAGCGGTACAAATCTAATGGCCGTGCTCCGGAGTTTGAACTCCGGACACCTGACAAGCGAGGCGAACGTGTTACCACTATTCCACCAGCACACGTTGGACGCATCTGAATTCTCAAGTCTGAACGAGCGAACGTGTTCTCACTTGAGCGATGCGATTAGTATGCTCGACACATCATCGATACGACGACCCAGTAACCGAGCTGGTTGTGACGATCGATTTGCCCGCTTGTCAGGATCTGTTATTGTGATTAGGACTCCACTGAATGGGTGTTCTGTAAAATGTACGTGTAGAACTTGAGTTATATTAGTTTCCCATAGCAAACGGGATATCCGTCATACGGTCGTTCGGTGTTCCGCCGTACCTGAAACTGCCGAATTTGTGTTTGGACCAGCGCGATTCTTTCAAGAGGTGACGACAGTATCGGGAAATGCATGAGCTTTAAATTTTCGGGTATCAAATTCACTACAAGATAACTGGACAGATATCATATGAAGTGAACTACAGAATGTTCCATTTCTTTTTACGGTCGTTTTTTTCGTTTGAAGAGGTAATCACCCTCGGTTGGTTCCATGACAAAACAAAGGAAAAAATAGCTCGGGCAACGCAATCGTTCGATCCAAAGAGAACGTTCCAAACGGAAAAAAATGTTCCGACAATCGTGTCGCCCTTTACTCGCAAACACACACAGTTTGCCGACAGAGAAATTAGTACTCTCAGTCCATGCAGATAAAAATCATTTGCCGCTGTTCAATTTGTGGGTGGACCCACGTGACTTGGATCGAACTTACGGGACGATTGTTTTGCAATGTTTCCTACGCGACACGTTCGCGGTACACAGATCAAGATGAGATTTCTCTAATACCAGACAAAAACGTGCACCTATAGACTACTTCTGCAGCCAACCACTTGTTGCTAAAATAGTGTATTTTTTAAACGGGATTACATCCTGCAGGTGAAGCTATTCCAGGCTGAAAAACAGATAAACCCAGTGCAGTTGTTTTGTCCTTTTTTGGGAATCTACGCAGTGCGCATCTCACAGAACTTCTTTCAAGGATCGAATCGGACAGGTACTTTAAGTTTCTTCCTGACTGCGTGACACTATACTCGAAACGGAAACGGATCTATTCATCAGACAACTTTCAGCTTTATGATAAAAGATTAATAACAGAGCCTCTTCTCTGTGAATGAGGCACATCTATGGTTAAAAAACGAAAAGCTGAACTGTATTTGTCCTTATTGAAGGTCATCAGTAGTGCGTCTCTGACAAATCCCTAGGGCAACTCAAATCCGCAACAGTTTGGTTCGGAGTTGAGTCCCATACAAGTCATTCTCAAGCGCCTCATCCGTCATGTGATTAAATGACACTCATTCACTCCATCACGTGATCCAGTGTTGACTGGCTGCGCCAGTGATGACCTCTCAGATGGAAGGCTAATCAGAAGATTGCGAGCTAGAGTCTCTATAGCGGTGTATACAGATGAGCACTGCTCATTACTCTCAATAAAAATGAAGAAGCTTTACAATGGTTCTGGACCACACGTATCACAGTATCACGTGATTTGTAAGTTGAAAACTCAATTTAAACTTGTGAATGACATAACTGCACCAAAAAATATAACAGAATGGTCAATATGGAACAGCTGTGAAGAACAAACGGCAGACGAGTCAGTCTTTTTTAATCTGTTTCTAATTTCGATCTGGCATCAATCTTCAAGAGACCTTCCACCGGGACCAGAAAATCTGTATGATGGGATTCGAAATCATTCAATATATCGTTCGTATCCGCATCGATTCAACATAAGTATTGACTGCCACAAGAATTCATACCCCTTCATTCTATGTTCACAGCCCCATCCGCAAGAAAAAAAAGCGCAACTTCCCCTCCGGCAAAGCAATTTTCTGATGAGCAGGTTGCAGCTGACGAATGCACATTGATTACATCGCTGACGTAAGTCAAGAGAGCACAACCAGTGGGAAACGTTCGTCTCTCCACTCCCAGAAATGCCGGGTAGTAATAAAAATTTATTGACCCAAAAGTCAGTGAAATGCTTCCGTTAGATTGAATGAAGTATAATATCGTGGGGATCGATTAATAGGATTCCAATTACTGTTTTAAAAAAAACTACAGTAATAAGTCTACTTTTTTGAAGTTTACTACACATGGGCTTGCTTAAAACCCTTCAATAGCCTAAGGACGGTTAATCATTCTTGGAGCTCATCAGGTGGGCAAAGTCTCCAGGTTTACGACAACTTTGTGGTCTACTTGAAACCAAGTTGTAGAAATTAGTCCGATACACTCATTTGTGCACACAAGTTTGGCCTTCATATGAGAGCCACCTGAATCCCCGGTGAATGTCATGAACGGAGAATTCAGCTGAGACATCAGAGAGCCCTCAGCATGCAAACGAATGCATTCTACGGAAGTCTATTTTTGATATAAATGCAATTAAGGTAACGTGAACCGGTACGATACTTTACCAACCTGAGCTATGTTCTCATTGTACTTCATGGGACGGTGATCCGACTATCCACCTTGAGCATTCCTTTCTCCTTATCCAAGTTGACGCCAACGATTTGTTTCATTCATTCGAGCATCTCTTTCTTTCAGTCTGGGTCTAAATGGACTCGGAGTGTACGGTCGATTGGGGATATGACCGATACACTTTGTGTTGCATGCTTGCGAGCTCTTTCGAAATAAAAACGCTACACGATCACTCAGTCACCCTTGTCTGACACAGATATCTTGTCATGCCCAGTTCATCACAAACAAATTACCTCGGAATCGTACCGCATTTTGAGTGAAGTGGTCAGCCACTTGTAATCCAACGATTTAGTCATGAGGTACTTGCTGGAAGGTCGTGGGTTAGAGGTCCTCTGAGATGTGCACTACCGATAATTTGCAATAAAGATGAATCAACTTTACGACGCCTCTCAGATTTTCCGCATAGGTTGGCTTCACTTACAGGATGACATCTTCACACTATCAACGAATGATACTGGGAAGTGGTCGTTGACTTGTTCGCTGAGCTGGACAATTTGGTCGCAAACGTTTCATCACCAGTCGAGGTGACATCATCAGTGCGTAGTTGTGGTTGTGCACACACAACCACTAATCCACCGCTACGCACCACTACGCTCCCCAATAACACACTGATGATGTCACCTCGATTGGTGATGAAAGGTTTGCAACCAAATGGCCCAACTCAGCGAACAAGCCAACGACCAACTACGCTACCTGATCTACCGGCATCCTTCTCTATACTGGGAAGTGGCTAAGGTGGGATGCCAACCACACAATTCGTACAACACGGCGATCGAGGATGGATGTACTGTTCTTCCTGAAAAGTATTCATACTGACTACCTGGTTACTTCCTGATAACTTTTTTTTGAGAACAGCCCGTAACTTTCATCACCAGATGCCACATTTAAACATTTCATTATCAGTAGGTGGCGTGATTTTGGACTACTTCTGTTGTGACATGCAGGATGAATCCAACGAACAAACAATAACAAAAAGACGGAAGTTTCTTTCCCTAGTGGACTCCACGAAGGACTTTGAAGATCAGTTCATCGCTCGACAACACATTCAGCCGCTGAGTCTCAAAAGTGAACCATGGCATGTGCGAGCCAACACCGAAATGCAGGTGACCTAATTATCTCCAGGTGTGACCGAAGACAGAGGTGAATAAATAAACAAACGACTAGCATCCTGTGTGCGGGGGAAGGTGATAAACGCAATACACTACTCACAAGGTTGCTGAAAATTCGTCGAAGCTGATAACATTCGTTGAAGTCCGATATTATACCTATCAGAGGGTAGCATGGAATCGATTCTAAACCAAGCCAAGAACAGGTAAGTGCGCACCGAGTTCAGGCCATCCAGATATTCGCCCGGTGAGAACACCGTTGGATTCGAGTTTACATCATTCGTTTACGCGAGCATACATGCAAATTCCCGAATTCATTCTACGCACATGAAGGTTCGCCAGGACTTTCGGCTACTCGTTTCACATCTAAACCAAACCAATGCGAGGACGACTGACGATTTACAGGGTCTTCTTACAGAAGGGCCTTCAGTTCGGCATTAGTTCAAGAGTTCGGACAACCGTTTTTCTTAACCTTGTTTTTCTTAACTCGAATGGGCCCAGGTGCAAAAAGATACGAGCGCCGGTCATGGAGTTCCGCTATCACTAAATCACCGCCTGTACTCAATCTGAAGAGCCAGGTTCCTCTCCGAATATACGAATTAGCTGATCACCGTCTCCAGACTCATGTTCATCAATACCACAAGATCCTTCTGACTGTTCTAGAAGAGGCACTTGAGAAGATACATTATTCATAAGGTCGCTGAAAACTCTTCGCAGTTCAGCTTAAGAACATCATAAACGGGGGAGATTGACCTGGATTCCAAGTGAGACTTTGGTCAAAATCAAATTGGTATGCAAATCAGTGTATTTCGCGGACTTGAGATGTTTTCAAGAGATGTATGTCTAGAATCTAGTACAGCAATCAAAGCCTAATCGACCATTCTTATTTAAAAGCGCTCGAAAGGACAAACTTTGTAGGCTTTACGTTTTTTTAGCAAAGATTTCCTGTGGACATGCGGGCGCCCCTACTCACTGAATCCCCGGGTATTGCTTAAAGTCTATGCCGCATTGAACAGCCAAAGAATAGACGATGCTCAAAAACACCGGATATCTTGTGTCCGAACGGCTAATTACCGATAGGTCACCCTTTCGACACTTTCAACTGGATTTTCGTGAGGTTCACGATTCTCAATAATGACGGAACAGCGGTACGGTGTGCCCTCGCTTATCCGCGAAATCTCCGTTCGGACTTCCCAAATCCCCTCACGCTGTCAACATTTAACCCAAAGAATATCCTTGTCGTACGCCCGCATGATCGGCCCTGGCCAATGCGACGGTTCTTTTCCAGCTAAGCTCCGCCACCGATGCAAAAAGTACGCGTGCGAAAAGTTAAGCCCCGCCCCACTTTTGCCAGCTCCAATATGATGTACACACACAAACTTGACCTGTTTTTGATGAAAACACAATTCCCTATCCGCATCTAGGTTCATTTTGTGCAAACCTTTTCTCCGTTCGGACGTAAAACCTTAAATGAACTTTCTGACGCTTTCAACTCTCGTTCATGACAAGGAGAGGGCAATACGTTTCATGCAAAGCAACGAAGTGGTCCATCAGCAACGTTTATGCAACAATAGCTACCAAATGACAACTGTTTCTGACAGGTGGAGGTTTAATGCCCAATATCGTCGGCAAGGAATCGGTCTTCGAAAGGGAACTTGGCTGGAGCTGCGTAGGATGGAGTTTAGGACAGTAATTCTATCCATTTATTGTTGATCCCCAAAATTTGGCAAACATTAATTTCTGTTCAGAGGAATTATCCATTAACCACACGACCGCTGTTGACTGGAAGAACTTT
>NW_008751819.1:100265-133861 GCF_000715545.1 Opisthorchis viverrini
TTAGTGGACAGCTACTTGTGTGAGTTCGTTTGGAGGCAAAAGTACCTTTTCATGCAAACGATTAATGGTTTGTCTCGATTTCACCCTCTTCAATAAAAACTAAAAGTACAAATTTCGTATCCACTTTTTTCTAATTTTTTTCTGAGTGACGGGGGCAAACGTTTTGGCGGGGCTTAACTTTAAAAGATCCAATGATACTTGCTTTCTTGTTTTTCGGTCGTTGTCCCAAGGAAACCGTCGAATTTGAGCGCTGCTCAGGAACCCAAACTATCGAAGACCAACAACGATGTTCTCCAAACAAATCTATTTTCAAACTATCACCGGGCCAGATGTCACCGTTCGCTTTCAAGTACTGTGCTTCGGAAATCTGATGGGTTGGTTGACCATCTATCATTGTGACCTGAGTGGATTTATGAGAACAACTATCAGATGTATTTTGTAATGCACTACTCATCAGGTTGCTGAAAACCCCTCGACAGCCCACGACCGGTTTCGTCCTTCTTGGGGCTCACCAGGTAGGCGCAGTCCCTGGGTTTCCGTCAACCTTATGTTCTACTTGAAATCAAATTGCACAAAATTAGCGAACATACACTCATTTGCAAACTAAGTTAGTTTTCCGAGAGACTCACCTAGGACCCAACTGACTCTCTCGGTTTTGATGTTTCCAGGTCACGTCCATCTTGGTAACTGAAAAATACACATCCCTTCTAGCAGGTTTTTTAACCGAACTTGCTGCCGTTCACATTCTACCGTAACTTTCTCACCTTCGGTCTCATGTCTGACCCCTGTATCAGTTTCCCATATTGGGGTGTACGGCACACTGTTCCATACCGAGTGTCTGGACGGTGGACGAATGAATGCCGGAAGGTTTGCGATAATCTCAAACCATGCTGGCAGTATGCTGCTTTTTTTCAATGCTGTCACAAGTTTGTCAGTGAGGAACGCCTACTAAATTTGAGGTCTGACTTGACATCCACCAGCCCACCCAACACATTGAATGCTCGTTTTGCATCGTCACACCCAAGTTCGCCCCCCCCCCCCCAATGTGGCAGTCTTGTTCCATTAGCAAATGATATGGAGTTTGTGGACCAAAATCCCTGGGGCACCGGGGGAAAAGTCAATCAAATGAGGGATTTGGTCCAATGCTCTGCAAGTTGGAACACGGACAAACGTGCTCACGTGATGGGTTGAATGGCTGGAGCACTGAGTCAGAAGGGAGAAAATTGCCTTCGGCTGCTGCGCAATGACCTTGGAGCTGAGTTCAAGAAAATGCGCGGATGCGTAGGAATGCGGATATTTCACACAGTGACAAACGCATGTAAACGATACCGGGTTCCAATTTAGGCAGTCGAGAAACCGGGATCAGGTGCCGCATAACACGCCGAGCGCAAAACAGATGCGTGGAACAGAATTCGATCCACTGAAGCAGATAGTGCCGACCTGTGTATTCGCTTCCCAAAAAACGTGTGAAAATTACCAAGAAGAAGCCCAATATGAAGGCATCCATATATGGTTTGATCTCAAGTCACTGGGCTTAACAATCGGGCGTCGAGTCTGCGCGGAAAGAACCCATGATTAGTACAGAAATACAAACCAGAAGATAGAACGTGGCTGGCTCTGACCTGATTGGGGGGTTCAATGACCAATCTCGTTTGAACAGTACTTCTGTCCTAGAGTTCTGGTGAGCCCGCACTAAAAGGGGGAAGCGCTGGACTCGAGTTTCGCCTTTATTGTAGCTTCGCCGGGGTGTGAACTCCGCAAATCTGAGGAGAGCGTGTTACCACTACTCCACTAGCCCGAGGCCTTGAACGACAACCCAGTAACTGTGTTGGTTGTGTGGATTGATTGACCCTTCTGCAAGAGCTTCTTGGTTGGTTTACACCGCAGACTCCTGAAACGCGCTAGGACAAGTTTTTGACTAGCGAAATACACTCATTTTCAGACTCACCTGGAACCCAGCTGAATCTCTCGCTTGTGATGTTTCCAGGCAAATGAATGTGCTGCACCAGGCCGCCTCATGTTTCACTCGCTAAGATATTCGAGATATCGCTATACATATACATAATTTCGCGCAATTTGGTTTCAAATAGAACATAAGGTTGACGGAAACTCGGGGACTGCACCCACCTGATGAGCCACAAGAAGGGCAAAACCGGCTGTGGGCCGCCGAGGAGTTTTCAGCAACCTTATGAGTAGTGCATTACAAAAGTTTTGGACTAGTTTAGGTGGTTGTATCTTCTACGGATCACCAAGTAATTATTCGGTACTACGGGAAGTGACTGGATCTCAACTTGCTTTCATTCTGTTCCAGCATCTTTTGGGTTCGACGGAACCAAGCCTTGCGCGGAAAGTCACCACTTTGAGCACCTTCTTTCTATATCCTGGTAGCATCTCATCAGTTAGTGTAGTATGGGGCGTACGTATGAAATCCATAGAAATTTCCAGAAATGGCTTAATGGGCCTTCTGTTCTTGGTAGATGTCTAAGCCGGTAGACCTGAGTGTTAATCATAGGGGGACGTAAAACCTTTATGTTCAGCTTAGTACACCTCAATAAAGAAACAGCATGCGTACAACAAATTCCATATTAGCGCAATGTGACCTTTAGTTGCCAGGCGGTTGTCCCTGTTAAGTCACCTGGTCGTAAAGGTGAATGACCGTCACCTCAGACATAAATAAACTTAGGTGGTTGTGCAAAGTAGTTTATAGACTGCTGCTTTGTCGACCGTGTGACAGTTGCTCGCAACTTATTTTGTTTTTGAAATCAAGTTTTTCACCTTACAATATCTGAAACACGACCCCGAAGTTTCACTTGGATGACGTGGAGAGTGCCGGGCAGACATAATTTGACAGAGAGCGTAAAGAGGCTTCAACCGTTTCAAGGTCAAATCACACACAGTTTTTTTTCATTTCGAGAACTTCCCAACAAACTACGATGAACTAGTCCGAATTCCGGTAAAGAAACTGGAAGCGTACGCGTGCCTGCCATTTTCTCGACAGATCATATTACTCACAAGGTCGCTGAAAACTCCTCGACCACCGGTTTCACCCTTCTTTAGACTTCGGTTCACCTGATGAGGCCTGTGTTTCCGTCCCTCAAGAAAATACACTGAGACTTGTCGAATATCGTAGCAAATGAAACATGATGGGGCTGTATGAGAGTGCAGCACATTCAGTTGAGCACGAGATTCAGCGGGTACTCAATTGAGTCTGCTGATCAGATTCTATAGGAAAGGGTAGCGGAAGCTTCAGAATGTTGGTTCACTTGGGCGTATTGTAAATCATTCGATCAAACTGTCTGATTTTGAAGGAGAACGCCTTGTTGTTTTTGCCACTTTCGAGCTCAACGACAAAACTCGCGTTCTTATGGACATTAATTACCAATTCACCGGGGAGATGTCGAACTGATTTGCACGACACAATTCCCGGAACAGGAAGCTTGATGGAGTCACCCCTAGTGACGGGGCTCAGATAGTGAGAGATTTGTCAAACACCTTGTTGCACAACACTGAGTAGAAAATAAACTACGATTGAATTGAATTTGGCAACCGATTATCGCAGATTCCAGGGAACGCGCCTAGCTAGTGACTAGCAAACAGAACGAAAGTGGTGCCACTTTCGTCACTTTGCGTCACTGTTTATTGTTTCTAATGTATGCCAAATGGACCATTAATTCGCCATCTATAGGTAACTGGGTTCTGCGTATTGGCAAAAATTCCTACTGCGATAGATCCGTGCACATACGTTTGCCAATTTCCGTCGTTAGCTATGATATGTACTTTTTAATGCGCTACTCATCAGGTTGCTTAAATCTCCTCGACAGCCGACCATCGGTTTCGCCCTTCTTGGGGCTCATCAGGTAGGCGTAGTCCCGGATTTTCGACAGACTCACCTGGAACCCAGCTGAATCCCCCGTTTGTGATGTTTCCAGGCAACTGAATGTGCTGCACCAGTCCGCCTCATGTTTTAGTCGCTACGATATTCGAGATATCGCGATATGTACTGCACTACTCATAAGGTTGCTGAAAACTCCTCGACAGCCCACGACCGGTTTCGCCCTTCTTGTGGCTCATCAGGTAGGCGCAGTCCCCGAGTTTCCGTCAACCTTATGTTCTACTTGAAATCAAATTGCACGAAATTAGCGAAATACACTCATTTGCATACCAATGTGGTTTTCCGAAAGACTTATCTGGAGCCAAATTAGTTTGCAAATGGGTGCATATTCGCTAATGATATTTACTTGTTTCTGCATTACTCAAAGACTGTACATCCGATCTGAACTGAACTAGACGCTCACACACAGCATCAACATAAATCATTCATTTGTCCTCTGGGACGTTATTAGCCTTGAATATTTGAGCAATCGTGGCCTTGATTCCCGGGGTCGTACGTTTTAACAGTCACCCAGACGTTGAAAGCATTCTGAAGACTACAGACACAATCTGGACTTTAGGAACACGATCAGTTCGACTGATCACGTTGACCCTTAGCGGAATGCACCAATAAGGACACCGGGAGTATCGGCCTTGAGACATGGAGTTTTTATGAAGCGTGGATAGTCTAGGGTTCGTAAAGTCTTTCGCCAATCTTCATGAATCCTTTCGCCCTACGAAAAAATCTAGCTTTCCAAGGTATACGCAACTTCGTCAACCATCAATGGACCAGTTTGTCTTCTGTTTCATATTTTATTCACTGAATGGTCGTTCAAGTGTCTGGACATCCGGTCAGCAAATGCTCATCAATTCGGGTCATGTGATTTATGGCCAGAAAAATCAATTTGCAAGACAGCGTTTGCCCATGCCATGACGCATCACGTGACTGGAGTTTACCACCGTTGACGATCAATAATATGCTGTACTGCTCAGATCTGCTAATTGCTAGGCCCAGCACGTGAAGCAACTTGCATGGTCGCATTGGTACATGGCTCATAGACATAAATCTAACAAGCATATTAGGGAACGACTCCAGGAAGCGATATTGATGGTAATTCAGTACTACTGAACATGTGCTCATATCCAAAATTTGAATATTTGAACAAAGCATCATCTGCTGCATCAGCAGGACATGAGACCCGTCAACTTTAGTCCTGTAGCGTTGCGCGTGTACAAATTTACAACAAACTCCCGTGACACTTAAACGCTGGCCAATCCGGAGCGGAAATGAAGAGTTGTCAGCCCCACCTACTGAAGTCATAGGGACGTTTGAAATCTATATCGTCAAGATGGTTGTCCCGTAACTCGGTCCTGCTCCGTTTTGATGATTTCAGAATGTTGTTCATTTTTTATTGATTCCTCAATGAAACTAGTTGTTTCCCAGTTTCTTCCCTGGACACACTGAAAAAGATTACTCTCTTGGTTGTAAATTCTTGCGTCTCACTTCAAGGTGCACCGTAATATCCAGGTTTGTCTTGGTTCACCATCATCATCGCTGTCATTATCATCGGAAACATAACATCAGTGCTAAAACGCCGATGCATGACTGGCGCACCTTTGTGCAGAACTCTGACGTCTACCCAAACAGCTTTCGACAAACTCTTCGCGATTCCCTCATCATCCTCAGGAAAACCACATTCTGTGTCTGTGTTGTTCTAAACTATGCTCACAACCTCGATAACTTCAAATTTAAGCGAAATACACTCATTTGCAAACCAATTTGGTTTTACGGCAGACTCACCTGGAACTCAGCTGAACCTCTCGCAAAACCAGGTTGGTTTGAAAAACAGTGTAGTTTGCCAACTCAGTGCACTTTGGGTTCGGGTGGAACATGAGGTTGACGGAAACTCGGGGACTGTGCCTACCTGATAAGCTCCAAAATGGGTAAAAACCAGCTGTAAGCTATCAGTGTTTTCAGCATCTTGTGGGTTAATTCCCTTCATGAAAATATACTGCGATATCCCGAATATCGTGCCAAATGAAACATGAGGTGGTCCGTAGGCAGCACATTCAGTTGTTGAATATCATAAGCGAGAGATTCAGTTGAGTCTCTCGGGAAAACCGAATTGATTTCTCGAAAACAGTCCAATGTGGGTTCAAGTGGAACATAAATTTGACGGAAACTCGAAGACTGCGACTACCTGTTGAGCCCCTAGGAGGATGAACCCGGTCGTGGACTGTCGAAGAGTTTTCAGCAACCTTATGAGTAGCATACTACGACTATAATCTGTACTTCTTCAATGGCCCACTTTCCGGGCCGGTCTTATTCTCTCAGTCTTAATTCCATGTGTGTGTACAGTTGTGAAAAATTTTCCAAAAGCCCGCAACTATGAGAGCAGTCCGGGCAGTGAAACAAATTTTTGGTTTCTCCAAGCCATGATACATTTCCCCTCCAGCTGTTGGAGTACACAAAAACCACGCAGCTGTTTTAGCTATTTTCGGGAACAAGTAGTCGACACGAGTTCACACACACACACACAGAAAAATGACTTTCAGGTGTGAACTGTTTGGCCCTAAACATCTGTCGACCGATGCAGACAATAAGCGGACAACTTATGAATTGCCCGGAGGTTTTAAATGACTTCGTTTTTGTTCATTTGATTTTAATGGTTAGTTAAATTTGACCACATCGTAATCGGTCCGGTTAGACAGGATGAACAAACCAAATGAAGCACAAGTTACGATTAAATGTTGAGCTACTAGAAAGCAGTTCGTTTTGTGACTCCGCCTTTCCAAACTAAGGTGATGAACAAACAGACGGCCTTGCAACAAGGTTCGAAAACTGAATCGTTTCACAATCTTGTGTCGTGACCAATAAGACACACTGAAAGAGAACAAGAGAACTTAGCGAATATACACTCATTTGCAAACTGATTTGGTTTTTCGAGAGACTCACCTGGAACCCAGCTGAATCTCTCGTTTATGATGTTGTCAAGCAACTGAATGTGCTGCACCAAACAATAGATTCAGCTTCGTTCCAGGTGAGTCTCTCGCAAAACCAAATTAGTTTGCAAATGAGTGTATATTCGCTAATTTCGTGCAATTTGGTTCGAAGTAGAGCATAAGGTTGACGGAAACTCGGGGAGTGCGCCCCATGAAGGGCGAAACCGGTCATGGGCTGTCGACGAATTTTCAGCAACCTTATGAGTAGTACATTACAAATATGAACAAGAGAACTTCTTGCTTGACAAGAGTGGGAACCGGTGACTTTCTTAGTTCCTCCTGGAAGCCGTACGTGTACTCTACAAACACTCAGGCTGTTAAATGAATCCAAGTTAAAAAGCCCGGGAAATGTGTTCAGCTACACATAACTGCATGCGTCTTCCTTCAAGGTCAACAAAGAACAGTTTGACTTTTTTATGGTTAGTTGAACAGCTACCGTAATTGAACCATCTCTCTGTTTTTACATAGGTGCCACATCCGACAATAATGTTCTTTCTCCGTACGTGTCTGAGTCGATCTTGGTGGAGGAATGTGAATACCTTCCCGAATAAACCATCGGTAAAACACGTAAATAGAGTCTCGTGAATCGAACCATTAATCAAATAGGTTTGATCGGAACTATGTTCGAGATAGCCCAAAGCTTAGGGTGCAGATATGCTGACCACCGGTAGGTCAGTGGTTCGAGTCCAACTCCAGCTCCTGTATGAACATGGTGAAGGCCGTCGAGTTTCCTTCAGATGGCATGGCAGCTAGATATCGAACGGGATCACAGCTGAACACGCCTACTTTTTTACTGATCGGAAGTAAATTCATCTAGATTCATTTTTCTGAATCTAGCTGTCAAACACCTATGGTGTCGTTGTGTAATTCATCTCTGAGCGTTATACTGTGGATCACTGTAGGAGGGTCTTGGATATCTCAAAAACTCCACCGTACGATTATTGAATTGGGAATGCAAAAATGGACAAGTTTAACGGTCACTTATTCCCTTATGTTTCAGAATGTACTTGTCAAACACCTATGGTGTCGTTGTGTAATTCATCTCTGAGCGCTATACTGTGGAACACTGGATATCACAAAAACTCTACCGTACGATTACTGAATTGGGAATGCTTTGTAAATAATGAAAAAATGGACAAGTGTCACAGTCACTTATTCCCTTATGGTATTGCTTAGATAGAGGTTTTTTGTAAGAAGGGCCCGATGTATTTCAAGACCGAAGGTAGATGAAACAAGTTCACATGAGTTATTCGGTTAGAATAAAACTGTGACTGCTGCGCACATCAGTTCAAACAAAAATCAATAAATATTCGATATATATATTCGTAATGCACCACTCATAAAGTTGATGAAAATTCATCGGCAGCCCATGGCGGTTTCGCCCTTCTTGGGGCAATATTCGCGAGTTTCCGTCAACCTTATGTTCTACTTGAAACCAAATTGCACGAACTTAGCGAAATGCATTCACTAATTTGGATTTGCGAGAGAATTACCTGGAACTCAGCTGAATCTCTCGTTTGTGCATTACGAATAAACATGTATCACGATGTCTCGAATATGAGGCAGCCTGGTGCAGCACATTCAGTTGCCTGGAAACATCACAACCGAGAGATTCAGCTGGGTTCCAGGTGAGTCTCTCGAAAAACCAAATTAGTTTTCGATTGAGTATATTTCGCCAAAAATTAATGAGAGCAGTGGTCGAGTGAGGAAAACGATTTGATTCGTTTGAGCAAGCCACAGCTGAGCACCTAGATGTGACCGACATAGAATAATAAAAGAACAGTGTTGGAAGGGACAAAAAGTCATCTCCAAGGAAGGGAGATGACGTAATTTATTTAGGATTAGACAGAATTTGGGGAATTTTGCAGTGAACAAATATAAGGGCACTAATTAGTGGGAAAAGACAGACAGTCAGTGATATCACCTGGAGTAGCGCCATCCGTTGCTAAGCAACCGTCCCGCTTCCCCTTTTGTTTAGCTCGAATTGCTCCTTAAAGTTTGAAACACTGTGTGGAGTTTACTCACGCGGTCCCCCTGAAAGTGTCCTTTACTTTATGAAATGAGGGTGATTCGGGTGTCCAGAAAGTAGAACCTACAGTGTATGAAATAGTAAACTGGTCATAAGACGTGGAGAAACACGGATGCTTTTTTTCATACACAAATTATAGTTTCATGCAACCCGAAAACCTGATAGCTGCACAAAGCTTTCCAGGGTATTCAAGCTTGTGTTGAAATACCTTGAAAACAGAATCGATCGAATTCCAGTAAAGCTTGAATTGCTCACTGACTTGGGGCACAAATCGGAATGTGACTAACCGAACTGCCTATAGTGACGGTTCACACGAATTTGAATACTATTCATAGGTCATGACTTTAATCCACCTTCTACTGGAACGGAAAACAGGATCTCCTTTTGGAAGATGGCTTCGTGTCAAGCAAGGACTATCCTGAGCGAGTCCGTCCCGTAATGACTGAATGCTGATCACGCCTATTGGTGTTTGGATCGATAGAAGAAACGACTCCCCTACTACAATGAGATGTAGTCATTCTGTCGCGGATGAGATTGTGTTCTGGTCAGCTGTTGTCGTTCCCATCCTCTAAAGTTTAGATTTTATTTTCTACGACCTTGTTTTTGAGACAACATGTGTTCAGCTTGTAAGGACGAAGGCCATCAATCAATATGAAAGTGCCCAGTTGGAGTTTAGACCTGACCCACCAAAACGGGTCGCGTGGCCCACACACGACGGTCGATGGCATTGTGATTGTCCATGGTATCTTCACTTGGCACCAAGTAACAACGTTAAAATTAGTTCAGCTGGGTTCCAGGTGAGTCTCTCGCAGAACCGAATTTGTTTGCAAATGAGTGTATATTCACTAATTTCGTGCAATTTAGTTTCAAGTAGACCATGAGGTTGGCGGAAACTAGGGGACTGCGCCTACCTGATGAGCTCCAAGAACGGCGAAACCGGTCATGGACTGTCGACGAATTTTCAGCAACCTTATGAGTAGTGCATCATCTTCGCTGGTTTTACACAGATACTGGTCCACCTCTGAGAATTGCAGGGTCGAACGTGTCAAAACGTCCCTGTTTACTATGAAGGAATGAGAGCTCTCTCTGACAGTTTGGTGATAAGGCTCACACAGCCGAGTCATCTGAGGTAAGAAAAATGCTTCTCAATTCAGAGACTGAATTTCTAGCATCCGCACACTTAAGCGCCTTCCAGGAAAGTCAAAACTGCACGGAAAATTTTGTACAGAGCTGCCTTGTTACCAGAAGAAATCAGGGGGGCTGTGATAGTGCCAGGGTGTTCAAATCTGGACACAGGCAGTCGGGACGCTGAAGTTGGTTTCGAACAACGGACTTTCGGGTCAATAAGTTCGAGTCCTAATCACTGAGCTGGAAATCTTCGGAAGAAACGGGGTGTATAAAAAGTAAGTGAAGGGTATGAATACAATTCGGGCCATACAGAAGAACTAAGCTTACACTGAACATCAATCACACACATCTAGAAAGACTCAGGTGGTAAGAAAACATTCCAGTGGATGCCATTTCGTCTCTCACCTGCTCTAATTGAATTCACCGATTCGGAGCTTGAAGAAACTGTCGTATTTTTTAAAAAAATCTTTCGGAGCTACACGACTAGTTCTTAGATTTCATTTGATGTGTCTCGGAAGATCAATCGTCACCACCTAGCGTCGGGACGCTGAAGTTGGTTTCGAACAACGGACTTTCGGGTCAATAAGTTCGAGTCCTAATCACTGAGCTGGAAATCTTCGGAAGAAACGGGGTGTATAAAAAGTAAGTGAAGGGCATGAATACAATTCAGGTCATACAGAAGAACTAAGCTTACACTGAACATCAATCACACACATCTAGAAAGACTCAGGTGGTAAGAAAACATTCCAGTGGACGCCATTTCGTCTCCCACCTGCTCTAATTGAAATCACCGATTCGGAACTTGGAGAAGCTGTCATATTTTTTTAAAATTCTTCTTTCCGAGCTACACGACTAGTTCTCACATTGTATCTGATGTGTCTCGGAAGATCAATCGTCACCTCTCAGGTTAGCATAGGGAATAGCGGACACGAAGCTTGGTCCAAACACTCGCAGAATTACGATTGTTACTCACTTAATTGCTTCCCTACTTTTCGTGAAATTTGCTAATTTACCTGTTCTCTCTCCTTGATTTTTCGTGTGCGGGATTTTGCTTATCGCTCATGGATCGAAGTAAACTGCTTGGTATTCAAGATATCGCAGTATCTTTCCACGAAGTTTGGTGAAAAATCTTTAACAGCCCCTAGCTGGTTTCACCCTTCTTGGGTGTTCCACTTGAACCCAAAGTGGGCTGATTCCGATAAATGTATTCATTTGAGAATCACTTTGATTTTCATGGGATCTCAACAGAATCTCTCGTTTATGATTCAGTGCGCCACACAACAACCGCCCCATGTTTCAGTTGCAACGATATTCGAGATGTCTCAGTACACTCTCTTCACAGAGCACACTATTCACAAGGACATTCAAAAGGTTCTTAAAGCCACGACTGGTTTCTTCCGTACTTCTTGGTTCCTGTGAGATCCGCGCAGTCCCGGAATCCAACCTGGATTCTTTCCGATTTTTCGCTTGGTTCAATTTGAAATAAAGTGAATTTCCCTCTTTCCGAGTTTCGTCGACGCGTCTGTGCGTATATTTGTCTTGGGTTAGAAGCATACTACTACTCTTAGCCGGTAACTCCGATCCATGAGTGACAAACAAAAATCACGCAAACGAAAACTCAGAGGGAGAGAACAGGTGAATTAACGAATTTCACGAAGAGAAAGGAAACAATTAAGTGAGAAACCATGGTGATTCTGCGAGTGTTTGGGTCAAGCTTCATGTCCGCTATTCCATATGCTAACCTGAGAGATGACTGTTGATCTTCCGAGACACATCGAATGCAGTGCAAGAACTACTTGTGTTTTTATCATAAAGGAAACTATTCACAAGGTTTCTGAAAACTCTTCGACAGCCCACGACCGGTTTTGCCCTTCTAGGGACTCATGAGGTGGGCGTAGTTCCCGAGCTTCCGTCAACCTTAGGTTCTACTTGAACCCAAATTGGACTGTTTGCGAGAAATACACTCATTTGCAAATCAACATTGGTTTTCACGGGAGACTCAATTG
Source organism: Opisthorchis viverrini (assembly GCF_000715545.1). Classification (NCBI taxonomy): domain Eukaryota; kingdom Metazoa; phylum Platyhelminthes; class Trematoda; order Opisthorchiida; family Opisthorchiidae; genus Opisthorchis; species Opisthorchis viverrini. Next base: position 112,302 of record NW_008751819.1, read on the forward strand.
AATCTCTCGTTTATGATGTTCTCCAGCTGAATGTGCTGCACACAGACTGCCTCATGAATAAGTTGGCACGATATTCGAGATATCGTAGTATATTTTCATACAGGAAACTACTCACAAGGTTGCTGAAAACTCTTCGACAGCCCATGACCGGATTCTGCGATATGTCGAATATCATGCCAACGGAAACATGAGGCAGCCTGTCTGCAGCACATTCAGTTGTAGAACATCATAAATGAGAGATTCAGTTGATTCTCTCGTGAAAACCAAGTTGATTTGCAAATAAGTGTATTTCTCGTAAACTAGTCGTGTGCTTCCGAAAGAATTTTTGTAAAAAAAACATTTAACAGCTTCCCCAAGTTTCAAATAGTTGAATTCAGTGGGACTAACACAAGTGGGAGACAAAATGGCGTCCACTGGTCACCCAGCATTTGTTTTCTTACCATCTGAGCCTCTCTCTAGTTGTGTGTGATTAATGCTCAGTGTACGTTTGGTCCTCGCAAGTGTGTCTTCGTTTGCTTCAACCTTCGCTGACTGTTCTGCTGAAATGCTCGATTGTTCGTGCCACCCTTCCGTGGCATCCATCGCGTGACTTGCACCACAAGCATTGTTGACTTTCTTCGGGTTGTCGGAAGATTCTTAGCAGCGCAGTGTTCTTCGAAGCTGTTCGTAGAGCAGCTGATTCATCCCATCTGTTTGTTTTTTTCACAACCACACGGCGTTTTGGATGAACAGGGAAACGCTTTTAAGGCTACACAATGCAACTTGGTGATTTATCATTCGCCTCCAAGTTATGCGTACTGTGGGTTGTAAAGCATGCAACTCAGGATACAGGTGCAACTCATTTTTGTTTGCAGACATCACTTTCCAGCGTCTGTGTTCAGGCTAGTTAAAGCATTTTTATGTCGAATTTTTATCGATTTCTGAGAATATCTCTGCGGAATACACATAATCCAGTCCTAATTGTGACCGTTGAGGGACTTAAAGTCTGTACTATATCAGGATTTGGTAGACTGACGTTCTTCAAGGCAAGTTAATCAGTAGTTTCGCGAGTAATAGGAAATTGGACGAAATTTTGCAAGAAGCATCAATTTTATTCCGTAGCAACCTGAAATAATTCTAGGATTGAACACAGTTGCACGGCTGAGAAATGCGCGTGGCTCTACGCAAAAAGCACGAGATTATAAAGTTTTTTGGGATAAGCCACGATGTAAAGTATTCCAAAAAATTCACCGTCGGGTTGCCCAACACATGTGAAAATGCAGAAGTTAGTAATGTAATTGTATAAAAGTATAAACGTTTTATAGATATCAGTCATTTGTCTTGACTTTGTACGTATGTACAGTCTGTTTGGTCCAATCTATTAGGTTTGGTGAGATAAACGGAAGATTGACTTGTCAGATTCTCCAAGTTTCTGACAACAATGGCTTCAATCGCGCAAGAAGAAAGATAAAGTATTTTCTGGGTGTTTTCGAAACAGTCTAGAGTCACCCGAGAACTGACGCAGTCTATGGGGACGCGCACATGAGTCATACTCACTCACATATGTATAGTCAGAATCTATCCATTTTGATCATCGTAGGAGAGTGAGCTCTACTCAAGTTTTCAGTAATTCCCGAGAAGCTATCACAACCGAATACACACAGATGCTATTTGTGGATTTGCATTGTTTTAAACAATTAGTAGTATGTTAGACACAAAACTATTTATGAGAGATTTCTTGTGTAAGTCAACCAGGGAGCCAGATATCGTTGTAGGAATCGAAGTGGTAACAGTTATCAACATAAAATCAGTCTTTTCATGCGTGATCACGTGACGTGGGTCCAAAGATAGGGTGAGAAGTTGCACTATATCGTGCCTAACTGCAATTTAGTCACAGTTCTGATCAGTCATTCATTCTTCAAACTACTGGCGGAGAGGCCACGGATTCGACTCTCCCTGGAGTTTGGTGAGATGCTGATCACCTCCAATAAGGATAAGACATTTTCCAGGGCTCCCCCCTTTTCGGCATAGACTGGGTGCACCTAAAGGACGAAGTCTTTATCTTCAATTTACCAACACCGATAACGTTACCGATCGGTGGTCTCCCTTAGTTTGCTCTAGCGATAACCCACTAAGCAAGGTCGTAAGCAATCTCAGTTTCAAGAACTATACTAACGGCCTAGTCACCACATTACAAATATATACATGTATCGCGATATTTCAAAGATCGTAGCGACTGAAACATGAGGCGGCCTGGTGCAGCACATTCAGTTGCCTGAGAACATCATGAACGAGGGATTCAGCTGGGTTCCAGGTGGGTCTCCGGAAAGAACCAAATTAGTTTGCAGATGAGTGTATATTCGCTAATACTCTGTCCTTGTTTGGTCGACTTCGATTCGCGAATCGAAGAATCACGTGACAGTACCGAAAACTATGATGAGTGTTAGTTTTAAAAACACGGACTATTATATACACTTGTTTGGATGCTGATCGACCCGTCTCTCACGTGACCGTGTGACTGACTGCACGGACATCATCAAACGGAATTCTGTCGCTTAACTTCCAAGCACAATATTGATATGGTGAACAGAAATCAGAGTGGAAAATGGAACTAAGGATTCCCGAACGTCTGCACGCTACTGACAAACTACTGACAGCTCACAGGAAGAATAAGACCAGCTAGAAATAAATAAATCAGTTAATCAGAGGGAAAAACATTTACTACTCACTCCACCTTGCACGAAAAACTAGCAACTTTTCAACTCTGGACTGAAATTTTCCATGATGATCAGTTTGGAAATTCGGTCAATGTTTCGTCTCCCGGAAGTGGGGAGGGGGGAGGAAGTCACACCAATGTTTGTTGGTCTGGTTTGTGTTTTATATCAATCCATTAGCGTGTAGAGTGAGAATCACCGTGATTGCCTCGAAGGGTGACTTTGTTATGCAAGTTACTCAATCCACAGGCTTTTCTGGTTGGGTAAACACGAATTAGCCGAGAAGATAGCGTTATTAGTGAAATAAACCTGCATAAGTATGGTCGCTGATCACCACACGACGACCAGTAATCTGCAGGGGGGTGTCACAAACACTGGACCATTCAGTTCAGGGGAGATTACACTTGTAAGTTAACTTAGTGTTACCTTGCATATCAGCGGAGTCCTAGAGACCCCCAAGAAAACAGAAATCCATACGTTTCATTAAGGAAACTACGCACAAGGTTGCTGAAAACCAAAATGGTTTGCAAATTTATGCATTTGTCGAAAACAGTGCAATTTCGGTTCAAGTAGAACAAAAGGTTGACGGAAACTCGGGGACTGTGCCTACCTGATTAGCCCAAAGAAGGGCGAAACCGGTCGTGGGCTGTCGAAGAGTTTTCAGCAACCTTGTGAGTAGTTTGCTTTATGAAAATATACTGCAATATCTCGAATATCGTGCCAACTGAAACATGACGCGGCCTGTGTGCAGCACATTCACTTGTTGAATATCATAAACGAGGGATTCAGTTGAGTCTCTCATGAAAACGAAATTGATTTGCAAATGAGAAGCCCATACTGTTCCACAGCAACTGTATTAGTTGTGTTCGGTCACGATATAGTCCAGCAAATTTGTATAAGAGGTATGAAGAACACTGAAATACTGTAGGACGCAGAACTCCGTAGTTCAGACCAGGCAGATTGACTACGTTGAATAACACTAATCAATAAGTTACGAATGAGTACTTTTCACGTTGGGTAAACAGTATCCCACACGTGTTTTGCGACTCCTTTTAAAGGGTGAGTTCTCAGAGGGCTGCTTGCGTAATCATGTAATGTTAACAACGTGGTCGGTGAGAAAAAAGCGTTCAGCTGTAGCACCCTTCCGGTGTCTAGCTGCCACGCCACCCGAAGGAAGCACGAGGGCTGAGATACTGTCAGGCTGCCCAAGCCTAGACAGGGGAAGCTGAGAGGTAGAGGTTGGGTTCGAACCATGGACCTTCTGGTTAGAAAATTCGCGCTCTAACCAATTGGACCATCTCGCCCCCTGGTCGTGGTCGGTAGCTGTTTTGAAATCATTCTCACTGCTAATCGATCATCTCCAAACAGATGGCAATGTCGACTTACCAACAGCTAGGTTTTGGGTTCGAGTCTGTCGATTATTCCCAAGATGGAGTAACACGTTTAAAAGACACTTTGGACTTCCATGATAGGTTAATTTTGTCTGTATTGAGTAGTACAATTTCCAGATTGATGAAATCGATTTCTTGGGCTTCTTATGACAGTTCAGCTACACGTGAATGGCCAGGTTGTTTAGCTTACCTCAAGATTCACCTGTTACAAATCAATCCAGGGGCTTGAAATCTTACAACCACTCAAGGTTCCAGTCCTAACTGGGAAATTTCGGTAGCGAGTGGAAAATTTCAGTCACCTGTCAGACCGCACATGTCCAAACTTCAAAGATATTGTGTAAACTTACAAGACCCCTGTGCGGCAGTCCGTTGTATACCGCTTTTCTAACAATATTGGGATCTTTTCCAGATAAGCCCCGCCACTAATGCAAAAAGTGTATATGCGGAAAGTTAAGCTCCGACAATTTTTGCCAGCTCCAATTTAATGTACACACACAACCTTGACCTATTTTTGATGAAAACAATTCCCCACCCGCATCTAGGCTCATTATGTGTAAAAATTTTCTCCGTTCGGACGTAAAACCTTAACTGAACTTTCTGACGCTTTCAACTCTCGTTCATGAAATGAGACGGTAATACGTTTTTTGCAAAGCCACGGAGTGATGCATCAGCAACAATGGTCATCAAATGACACTCACAACTGTTTCTGACAGGTGGAGCTGTAATGCCCGACAGTGTCAGGTCTTCGAAAGGGAACTTGCCTGGAACGTTCCAGGATGGAGTTTAGGACAGTAATTCTATTCAGTTGTTGCTAGTCCCCAAAATTTGGCAAAAATCAAATTATGCTCAGGGGAATTATCAATTACCCACACGACCGTCGTTGACTGGAAGAACTTTCTTCGCGAAGTTTGCGCCTAGCGACTTTTGCAGACTCCAACAGTTACCGGGGGCCCAGGTCTACACATCGATATCGGTGAAATGCTAACATCTCACCGTAATAACCACGCACGGCGAGTCTTTCTCCAGCAGTGGATTTTCGGAGGGATCTGCCGGGAAAATAAAGAGGTGTTCATGTATGCAGTGCCAGATCGAACTGCCGCCACTTTGATGGACACAATCCAGGCCTGTATCGCTCTGGACTCAATCATCATCTCCGATATGTGGGTATCATACCAAGGAATTGAAGCGATGATTGACATGAATTATATTCATGAAACGGTTAATCATACCAAAACTTTGTGGATCCAGCTACTGGAGCTCACACACAAACCATCGAATCTCTTTGGCACGTCTACAAGATGCAGAATAAACGCCAATGCGGCAGGCACCGATCTTTAGTGGACAGCTACTTGTGTGAGTTCGTTTAAATGCAAAGTTACCGAAAAACGGACCTTTCCGTGGAAATTATTAATGACACGTCCCAATTTCAACCTTTTCAATAAAAAATAAAAATACAAGTTTCACATCCTCTTTTTTCTAATCTTTTTTGGGTGGCGGGGGTTAATTTTTTGGCGGGGCTTATCTGGAAAAATATCGGATGAATCAGTCGAAACTTTATGCTGTTTGGCGAGTCACTACGGTCTCCAAACTTTTGTACTACGACTTACCGACATCGTTTTTGGTCGAACTGTGTCCCCAGTGAAGCAGAGAATTGTACGATGTCTGAGGTGTGACGGATGGTTCCGTGATGAGTTTACTATCTGCATGTATATCCGGATTAGACTTGGATTCGCTCTTGTCAAGTGTGAGCAGTATGGACGGCAATTCCAAATCAAACAAACTACGGGAAGCAACTTCCGACACACCATGTTTATCCGGATTGTCCATAAGCTGGGACTTTATGGGGGGCATAGCAACCGGGCGACCAGCGCCAGGTGTGTCTAAATGGAGAGCTTTATTTTCAATCTGATCCCGGTCATCATATCCAGACATGTTCTTCTGTCATTTTGCAAATAAGTGCAGTTTGGGAGGCATCGAATCTCATGTGCTTTCACACAGTGGGAGCAGCTTTCTCAAATCCAACCTAGATACTACTGACTTTTTTCCACATACCGGAAAGCACATGCGTCATCTCTAATATACCATGTCTTAGAAAATGCAGGTGTTTTTGGCTCGTGTGCGGCCTGCCACGCTGGTATGCCGACGCATAGGATAGTTAATCTAGCCAATGATAGCATTCGGGCAAAACTCTCTTCCTGTTGGTGAATCGCTGGCCGCCAGATAGATTACGAGATTCGGTACGCACGCACCTAGTCACGTGTCATGGGCCAAACGCACGCGCACATACTTATTCACGGGCAGGTACAAAAACTCCGGCCTAGTGTTTGAAGAAGAGAAAAAGGAAAACGCGTTGTGTTAACTTAACATGTCAGGCCCGATGTCCTTGCTTGTGCGCACACGCGCGCTCGCGCCAGCCCACTAGTGTGTGTAAAGCGTAAATAATCGGCCAGGAAAGGTGTACATGTTTACGCGTGCGCCCCCATACTGTCCGCGTGTCGCCATTTAGCCAAGCAAACTGCCATTAGCCTAGAATCTAGGTCATACCGTTACTCCGTCACAACTCTTGCACGATTTATGAGGACTACCAAATGGGAAAAAACTGGAATGGATTGCCACCTGTATGAATCAGCGTGTGATGAGTCATCCGCTGGGTTTTTTTGAATTTTACGCAACCATACAAAGATCGGATGACGGAGTAGGGAAAAACGAAAATTTCGAAGTGTATTATACTGTGTTGGATAGAGCACGCCGTGCATCTTTAACCCGGTCTGTTTAAATATTTGTACGGTAAACCACAGTTTCCTTCGGACCTGCCATCTGCTTGTTACTCCGTATTCATCCCTCAGAACGTCACTTTACTAACCCGTCCAGGTGGATCGGAGGTTAATGGTCACTCGAAAGACAGACAGACAGACAGACAGACAGAAAGACACAGAGGAAGGAAGAGAATCGAGTCTGCGACCTCTCCGCCAAACAGTTAATCGACCACGAGCGGCTAATCAGTAAGGTGATTAGCTCTCACCTAGAAAGGATAATATCGCCACTAATCCTTCAGTTTCGACAATAATCGCACATAATCACAAGATTCACACCCTATGCTTAGACTCACCGCAATCCAGGGTGAAACCTTGAACCAGGACTGGAGTGAAATGGACTTGTTTCTGTCAAAAGCCCTTTGATGTTCAGTACGATGACATGGCTGCAAAGCATTGATTGTGTGCAACATACCGATCGGGTGTCTGGTGTAGTTCTGCCTGACTTTGTTGACGGACTGTCGGTCATAAGATGTAACCAGTACACAGCGATATTGCAGGACAATGACATAGCTACCGCTTTAATGTCTCTGGGGCGATAATACTCCCACTAGACAGGGAACAGGGTCCCGGAATTGGTCAAGGTTCACATGGGTGATCACACCGAAGCATACGGCTGACAGGTAGAACTGCATACTGGACATTCACAGTATATGATGTTGAACTATATAATGTATTTGAAGTAACAAGTTCAAGTACAGGTAGCCTGGATTCGCACATGAATCCCCAACCCTTTCCCGACTGAGCTTTCTAGAGTGATCGCTTTCTGCTAAACCTGCGCACCTGAAGACCACAGCTAGGATTCTACAACTTTGCTTGATGGATTAACATCCGATATCTGTCAGCGCCGTTAGTCAGCCCTTCTAACCATTTTACATTCAAGTCAAATGGTTCAAGTAAGATTGACGGAAACTCGGGGACTGCGCCTACCTGATGAGCCCCAACAAGGGCCAGACCGGTCGTGGGCTGTCGGAGAGTTTTCAGCAACGCTATGAGTAGTACATTACGTACATACACGTATCGAGATATCTCGAATATCGTAGCGACTGAAACATGAGACGACCTGGTGCAGCACATTCAGTTGCCTGGAAACATCATAAACGAGAGATTCAGCTGGGTTCCAGGTGAGTCTCTCGTAAAGCCAAATTGGTTTGTAAGTGAGTAGTGAGCAATTTTGTGAGTAGTTTCCTTTATGAAAGTCAAGTGCTTGTTGAAAATAGGTTGACAGCTGTTTAGGCCAAGAATCTCGATTTGTTAAACTACCTTAAAGTGCGTGATTTTCTTCAAGGTCAGAGACACAAGTCCAAGCGAAAAAAACACAAAAAAGGATATTTCCGTGTGAAGGTTACGCCTGCTTCCAAAAATATGAACAGAAAGGTTTCGCCGTATCATAGTATTTTATAAAGAATTAGCGCACACAAGCAAGGGACACGTTGCACCGAATTCACCAGAATCTCGGGCGAAGAGCATCTGATTCTGTGAATCACTGCTAAACAAGTAGAGGCATACACTGAATTTTTTTTGAATTTTTTATCTGTGTGGTTTGCCATTGTTTTGTCTTTTTTTCGCACCTGCAAACTGATTTTAAAAGAACTCAGTAACCGAGGCACTTTGTTGTTTATTCTCTTCTAGCTTTCTATGGTGAGAACGTTTCTTTTCAGAGAAACAACCTTCTAATTCGTTTCCCTTCATACAAGTTGGTTTGATGACTCTCAGTGGACCGGCTGGGTTTCCACACCTCGGGGCAATTGCGTCAGTGTGAAATGAAATTCCGCAACCTGGACTGTGGGTTCCGGATAGATTTTTCCATTGTATACATCCTTGTGACCTGAGACCTTCGATTTTGGTGCTCATCCATCATTCACATCAGGTTTTGTTCTTTAAATAGACTACCTGATTGTTGTTACTATGGCGGTTTCACGCGATCGATGGTATCCTCCGCTGATATCAAAACAACTCCTCTATGGTTGAAGTCGGCTGACCAAAAACCGGAAGTGTATAGGAGCTCCCCTCCCTCCAAAAAGTACTCGAACCGGTCGCGCTTAGTCGTATCACCAAGCTCGTCTGGATACGCAGCCCAGTGATACGCGTGACTGATGTGTGTGCGCGCGCGTCTGTATGCATTTGTGCAGAATCACACGTTAACACAAGTGATGAGGCATATTACATCCAAAACCTTGATTGAGGTAAAGATTCCTCAATTTTTTTCTGACTCCTTGATGCATCCAATCTGAAGATACACACTAGTCATCTTGTAAACCGTTCACCGACACATGCCAGTCACATGATAGTGTCATATTCGATCCAATCAGATGCGACCAAGAATAGCAGTTTTGCATCACAGAGATGGGTGGGGATTGCGGAGAAGTCCAGAAAACCTACGTCTCTCACTGCTGCACGACTCCCAAACCGGGTCACCGGGTCAACCGGGCGCCACACCAGTTTGGGTTGCTTACAGTGACACAGTAAAACCCTGAACGTTTCGTTGCTATACTGGTTGTCACATCATCATCCGTACAGACCCATACCTGATATGATGGCGGCTGTGTACAGCAAATACGTTCTACTGGAGAGACTCCCTATCCCATCATTTCCCAAGACAGATTCTCTCGTCTTCACTGGTGAGTCTGAGTCTGTTTTATTGCAGCACGAAAGTGTACAAGTTCTTCTGCCATTACTCCCCAGTCAGACCGCGTTCTGTTCATTTACTCACACGGTTGTTCGCACCCTTGATCGCTAGACTAACCATGCAGAATAGCTTAGGTGAGGAATATCTTCAACTGAGAACCCACATTGCGCGGCCCTCCACTGGAAAAGTAGTCAACAAACACAATGAAATCCACTAAGAAAGAAAGAATTATAAGAGCTTGATAGAAGAGGCAGGCAAAACAAAAATCAAGGGGCTTAATCCAGTTTCCCGGACCAAGCATAGAATCAGCCTATCGAAGAAGGATGAAGAACGACTCAAGAAACGAATTAACCAATCAAGGACAACCAAATTGCTCAGCATTAGGAAGAGAAAACCTCATTAAAAGTATGAGTGCAGCTGGGTAATCAAACTCAAGAGGGTCAGACTACGATACAATTTGAGAGGGAACCTATCAGACCGAAAGAAGATAACTACGACGAATAAAAAAGGCTATAACGACCAAAGGAATTAAAGGAAGGAGGATCACAACGCAAAACAATTCGAGAATGGACCAATCGGAGCGCGAAACAAAGTAATCCGAAAAGCAGCCATCCAACAAACCAGTGGGGCGACAACTTTGCGCAAATCGCGAAAGGACCAATAAGATTTGAAGACACGTAGATCCCCGTTATCCAATGGCATGAAAGGATATCAGTTAATTTTTGAAAACTATATAACCCCGCAGGTAAGAACGGTGTTGGACGAATTCTGTTCTATTGAGGACGAAGCTTTTGTAGGCCAGTTGCAAAGACCGGCGAACAGACCAATAGCCACTCGCTCAACCACCAATAATCTAACTCACCTTGGATCGGGAAAGTATTCCGTGGCACGTTCACTCCTGTGATTAAGAAGTGGCAATGATAAATTACATTGCTGTTGTACTATTGCACTATTGCTTTGCGTTATTGTTTAACTGTGTTCCACTAGACTAATCATTCGGGTAACCAGGACGTTACTGGAGGTGGGCTTCCTAAAAGTACGTTCCAAAAAAGAAGAAACCTTTTCATAGCGCAAGCAAACTTCAAGTAGTCCAGACAGGAAAATAAACATAGATAAAACAATGGAACATTTGAGAAATCATCGCTCAAGGAACCAGTCAGTACGCGACCACGTGATATGATTTCCTCAAATGGGCTACTAGCCGGCGGGTTGCGATTACGAATCACCGAGGAGATTCGTGCGATGCTGAAATAGGTGAAACGATGCTTCCAAGTCTTTCGGCACGGTTTGGCTTCACTTATAGGGGGAGTACTCCTAGAACCGCTGGCTTCACATAGTAACAAAGCAAAAAACCTCACTTCAGAAAAGCCTTTCTCGACCAGCATGTCTTGTAACTAACGGGAATCAACTCGCGAGCTGTCCAAGAAGCAGACTGGATCGCATTTGATACAGACGAAACAATACTGGGATCGAGACATCTCATTGGTTAATAGGGCCTAACCTTACGGAATGTCCTTGGTTCCCCCTGGTATCTCTACTGCTCTTATCTGGACTCTAACAGGCTGCTAGTATCTCAGCTATCCTTTCCTCGAGGTGACATAACAGCTAGGCACCGGAAGTGTGTTACAGCTGAACAATCATTATTAGTTGGTATTTGGGTGAAGTTGGTGCCCCCTCGATCTGCTTGCTTGTTGGTCAGGTTCCGGGTGGATTTGACCGGCTATGTGTCATTTTTTCCACTCGGCTGATGAATTAACATAATGTTGATGAAGTCACGTGACATTTGGAGGCCGGGAAGTATGGACTCACAAGAAGACCTTACAATTCCGGTTGAAGGCCTGCCATCGATTTTGTGATGGCCCCATTGGACATCGATGACAGTCTGTCGGTTGATTTGCACAATCGATCAATGGGCTGCACACAGGTCACATCAAGTCAGGTGCACTGCTAACAGACCATCGGCTCCTGGAAAGTTAACGTTTTTGTTTGATTCTTTTAACAGCACAGGAGAGACCGATTTCACGTGAGGTACTGAATTTGTGCCCTGCAGAGTGGAATCATAATTTTGGACCCAAAAAATCGGACTAAACACCGTGATACAAGAAGAGAGGGGGCGCCTAAGGCCCATGGACATCAAAAGCTGTGTCTGACTGACATACGCGTTGGGCCTTGTTTGCAGTTTAGGAATCACCACTTTTGAGTGTGTAATATGCAGACATGGCATTTTATATGGACAAATGTGAAATTTCCACGCCATTGTGCATCTCTTAACCACTGAAACAGTAGTTCATCCGGTCTTTCACCGGAAAGATGGTCAAACCGAAAATGGTACGCTGCCTAGTTTCTATAGTTCGACTGAGCACTCACTTGGAACGCGTCCAGCTCTCCAAGCTTCTTCCGCTTCCTTGTTGTTCTCGCCCTCCAGATCATCGTCTCCGGACCATTCGCTTCCATCCTCGGAGCCGGATTGGGACTTTTTCCGTTCGCATCGATCCTGTTCAGCTTCCATGTCATCCAACTCAGTGGGAAGCTTCGTCATTTGTTCCAGTATTTCTGGATCCAGGGAGCTTTTCCTTCTTCCAGGAGCGTACACGTCTTGACCGATGCGACTGCTAAGCATCCAACGGCATATCACCGTCAGAGCGGGTTTCATCCTTGCAGTGATTGATACTCTCTGTCTGGTATTACTGGGACTCTCTGCTTGGGCTTTAGAATTCATAAACTCTAGAAAGGACTGATGGAACTGTGAAAAAAACCGGTGAAAGTGAACGTTGCTGAGTTCATGGAAGGTGAATTGATCAGTAAAAGGGGATCGAAAACCCGTAAACTATACCCGGTCTCAGAGAGTGTTTTATAACATCTACACCGGAGCATGCTAAGACCGAAGAGTTGGAAGAATTCCTCCAAAAATGAATGGGTCGATAAATCCTAGATTAGAGGCTTTGTTTGCGACAGAGAGAATCCGCGGTTACATAAAGCGAATTCGTAAAAACGACAATAAAAGCAGTTAGGCAATCGAAAAGTTTAGGGAGTATTGTTTATCACGCGAAAAAAAGAGCTGTATGAATTCTAATTGAGTTGGCCTATCTTCTTCGCTAACCCACCCACTTTATTTGTATTGTTTGTTAAAAAAAGATATTTCTCGAACTTACTATTTTTAGAATGTTCTGCTACTAAAACAAACAAACGTTCCAGCTTTCACACCCTTTCGGTACGTAGCTGCATACCACCCGCTTTATTTGTATTGTTTGTTAAAAAAAGATATTTCTCGAACTTACTATTTTTAGAATGTTCTGCTACTAAAACAAACAAACGTTCCAGCTTTCACACCCTTTCGGTACGTAGCTGCCATACCACCCGAAGGAACTACAAGAACTGATATACTACCTGTTTGTGGAAGCCTAAACACGAGAGATCAGGATGCTGAAAGTGGGTTCGAACCTTGAAATCCGCCCGTCATCTTCAGGAATCCTGCTTGTAATGTGTAGATGGAGTGGTCTCTTCTCGTCCATTCTCACCCGTCCCTCAAAATACCCTGAGTAGACTTTTTGTGTCCCTTGAATTTACACCAGATAGCTGGAGGTGTTGAACCAACCCATAGTTGTGCGAGAATGCCCGTAAAAAATCATACCCATGTGCAATGCCTTCGTGGAAAGCTTGGGACAACAGAAACCAAGGAAAATGGCAAAACGGGATCTTCGATTAAACCGGCATAGCGCTAACCTGTTCCGGGTCAGATTTGGTTACCGGAATACCATAAATGGGCATCGAAAAGGGTGACAGAACACAAACATGGTTACACAATCAAGAGCTCCGTTCTTGTGCCGTCGATACTGGGTGCGTAGAAGAGGTCAACAAACGTCAGCTCGTAGCCTAATTGTGGAGAGGTCGCAAATTGGAGACGCCCTAGAGTTTCCTTAGATGTGCACTGTTGATCATCCCCTGCAAAGATGAAGCAGTTGAGCAATGCTCCTCGGCAGTATAGCACAGACTAAAGGATGATACCTCTATTGATTTTCTGGGCGTAACTCAAGAAAAACCAGCTTGTCGCCTGCATCTTCGGGTGTGCCCGAAAGCTACCCACCGAGATAATGCACTTAGGCTTACCGTTCTGTCACCTCGCAATTCAACCCTTCCCCCGTAGTTATCCTAATTACTTTTCATACGAGATTTTAATCATCGCTCTCCCTTCGCTGGATAACCACCAAGCCGTAGCGACAAACCTGTTTGTAAGTCTTCATGTTCATCTGTTTATCTTCTTTGCTATGGCAACCACGCCAAGTGTGACCACATCCTTGGAAGACCTTCAAAAAAGTAATCCCCACCCTGTCAACACCAGACGAGAAATTCGAAACAAATCCCGTTTAATAAAAAAACGAACACTCCTGGTTGCCGCCTGCATTTGGGACTGCCAAGCCTCTCTTCACAGTGCTGTAAACGTTAGATCAAGCTAGTGAGAAGGGGCGGGGGGTCACACATCCTGAAACTCGAATCCGGTGCCATGCCTACTTGGTCTGAACTAACCGGAAGTGAGCTCAGCCTCTACACAGTGTCCCTCATCTACAGCGCGCAATGCTGTGAACGAGTCCTGAGGGACCGACCATGCACATTTCAGGTACTTTATCGCACACACTGAACCGTATTCATACTCGCCGATGTACAGTTCTAAGCAAATGGGAGGCACACTGTCCTCTCTTTACTAAAAAAATTTCCACCCTAAATAAGACGCGGATTCTTTAATCGCATGATAATCGAACCTTGGTTCAACAGGCGATGGATCGACCCCGTGTGACAATTCACCACCTGGCGTAGGAATGAAGCAATTCTACTGGACGACCTAAATGAGTTCTGAAGGGTTGGCAGAGACTTGTGCTCGGCTTCAACATTACTTTTGGGGCATTTGCCAAAAGTATTGTAAATCCGGCTCTTGTGCCATGTTAAACACTCACATCAGCGAGATTCGGACACTGAAGATGGCGGTGGTTGACCGCATTTGCCTGCAAGATCCTCTGGATCAGCTCGATTCACTACCATTGTTGTTCTTCGGGCAACGAGCGTTACTGGCTTTAATGCAGGAATCTGCTTCACTGATTAGGTCATTTGTGAGGCGAACAGTCCAAGCTAACATCTCCAACAAGAGTCTGATGAGACGGGAACTTCCGGAATCTCACCATTCTGGCACTCCCAAGGTAAAATTTAGCTGAGATTAGGAAAGGGATGACACTCAATAGAACTCTTTGGCGAATCAATCTGAACTGAGGGGTTTTGAGACACAGATTGGGTCTCTGGACTGCCACCACAGTGTGGGCTAACACAATATGAGGGGACCAATGAGTTAGTAAAAGTGGCTTACTGAGTCTTCCATAGCTGAAGACACTTTTTGTTTCGGACAGGCAGTTGGTTATCAAGAGAAAGGTGTATGGGTTTCAGATAGAACATAAGTTTGACGGAAACTCGGGGACCGCGCCTATCTGACGATCCCCAAGCAGGGCGAAACCGGTCGTGGGCTGTCGACGAACTTTCAGCAGACTTGTGAGTAGTGCATTACGAATAGAACTGTGTAAGCCTTCCCGCTGATCTCGTTCCTTGACCTCAAATCGTGGTCAAGAGATTACCCGCAGCAGTACACGTGTAGTCCAATAGCTCAACCCCCGTTCGACATCCATGCAGATATTGGAATCAAATTCGAACAAATTCAGGATATCACTGGGGATTTTGTCCCCTAAGTCAGGCCAAGTTTTCCCGAAAAGCTCACAACTACCGTGCAGCTGCGTCATCACCAGCAGTGAGCAGCATCTCGCAAAATTCCAGTTAAGAGTTTTGAACCACCGGCCTACTGGTCACTAGTAGTTTGAAAAGCCAAACTTTTGACCGCGAGACGCGCGTTCAAACCCGTGAAGTGAATTTTCGCGCATTGCTGATGATTGCTCATGAGGACGAAACAGCTGTGCAGTGCACAGCCAGTGCACTATAGACTGGCGCCAATTAAGGATGAAAGTTTTCATTATAAGCCTTTAAATCTTTTCACAAGACCAATAATTTGTAATGCTGTCTGTCACTGACCTTCAAGGATGCACACGATTGGCAGTGTTCCTCATAGTGTGACGAAGACTGAGTGGTATTTAATTTAAAGCAAATTAATCGATATAGCATTCTCCCACAGACAGCTCTCTAGCCGGAATTCACACTGCAACAAAGCTATCGGATCACCCATTTTCAGTCAGCGCGAACGAATGATTTGTGATCTGTGGTTGACAGACCCGACCGGCGAACGAAACTTGCGAGAATGTAGGCTTGGTCGATTTGCGTGAAACTCTAGAGAGTGAAAACAGGATGTAGGGAGATTATAGACCCGTTTTGCGACGTCATCTCGTCCAAGGCGTCCTTGATGATAGTTTCCGTTTCACAACCCTCATAAATCACTTTGCTGTGGCTCACATGAATGATGATAGGATGGTACTGATAATCTGTCCACTCCTGTTTCAAGGCGGTCGCCACTTCGCTGTATTGTGCAGGAGCTCTGCCAGTGTAGTGCTCGTGATCCACATCAGAGAATCCTCGGAACGAGAAGTGGATCAGTTCAGCATCTTCAGGAGACAAGGTAAAGATCGGATCGTGATCACTTGAGACGATTTAAACACGGCAATGTCCCCGGTAAGTATTCCACCCCAATTTGTGATTATGCCAGGAAGTGATAATACTCAGCTTTCGAATTCAAGTACAGGTATAATCAGGCTACAGAAAACCGTACTTACTAATACAATAACCAAACAGTAGCGGATTGGTTAGAATCAAACGGCTTCACATTCTGTGTCCCCTGTCTCGGAAACAAGCCAATGCTCACAGTGCTGGAGCGACAACACCATTACTAATAAAGAGAGCTTCCATACCAGATGGGAGGTTAACTTGATGACTTTCGG
The DNA here is from genome assembly GCF_000715545.1 of Opisthorchis viverrini. Classification (NCBI taxonomy): domain Eukaryota; kingdom Metazoa; phylum Platyhelminthes; class Trematoda; order Opisthorchiida; family Opisthorchiidae; genus Opisthorchis; species Opisthorchis viverrini. The sequence continues at coordinate 128,748 of NW_008751819.1, forward strand.
TCACAAGGCTTTCGCACAGGAACTCAGTTAACAGACCTGGTTTGCAGTCAGCCTACGAAACGGGTGAACGGGTTGTTAACATTGGGATCACACAGAACCCCTGAAAGGAGGAAAGTACTGCCCAAGCACCAACTAGACGGCTACGGACTATTGGACAAGAAAGTAAAATTCTCATATGCACCTTGTTTTCAAAAACTGAATATCCGTCTTCTTCTTGAACTTGAACTTTCCTGGACATTCATGGAATATTGTAAACGAATGCTGCAAAGTAGTTCCACAAGTTCCGCAATAAATCCCACATTCCATTAGATCAAGGTGGAGTTACCAGGTAATCATGTATTACTCTCATGCCTCATCAGTAGTATCTACCGTTACACCATGAGTGGGAAATAGGGGGACAGGGTTAAACAAGACAACGCAGTCTGTATTGAAGACCCGGCTTCTCATACTTCTGCTGTAGATACTGATTTGGCCAATTTTCAGTTCCGACCGAGCGCTCCCTGAAAAACGGTCAAAATGTCATCATCGTACTCATTCAACGCACGAAAGTTTGCTCTGTAAGAGTCTTGAGTTCAAAAAACATCCACTTGGATGTTATCTTGGTTAGCTCATATCCATCTTTCATCCCTGCCCGTTTTTAATCATTCTCTAGAGTGAATGTATCCAGCGCCGTCAAAAGCTTGTCCAGTTCCATCCAATAGGAATGGAGTCTTGGTGAAACATATGAGATATCGTGGGATAGTTACGCAGATGTAATCTTCTGGTACCACCACGTTTGTCTCAGATACCAGAAATAGATGAGTTATAGTCACTATGGGATCCTTCTTGCTGTGAATTAAAGTGACCTAGTTAGGTTATGCGGGTTTAAGTAACGAATTTGAAAAATGTGCCGCCTCTATAACTTTGCTGGCGACAGTCAACTGCCGGTTTTGGTCCTTTTACGCCATGATACAGTAGGCTTTGTCGCCCAATTCCCGGTGATGAAATACGTGGGATGTTAGACACATAGTTGCATACCGACTAAGTGTCAACATAGCACTAAACTAATAAGTATTTTGTCACGTTCTTCAGCTATACGTGTAGCCTTGTGTTCGGTTGGACCAATAGGAGTTTCGCATCATGCAAAATTGCGTTCTCCGGAACTTATCTGTTCGTCTTGGCGAGCGTTTTTGCAAATTCTGTATTCACTTCCTCAACGCAAATGGAGCTCACATACAATCGAGAGGCATCCAAACGCAGTATGAATTATTTATCCACGCTTGTCAGTTTCCTTACAGGTTACCGAAAGACACGCATCTGCAAATTAATTTGGTTTTGCGAGCGACTCACCTGGAACCCAGTTGAATCTCTCGTCTGTGATGTTTCCAGGCAACCGAATGTGTGGAGCACCAGGCTGCCTCATGTTTTAGTCTCTACGATATTCGAGATATCGCGACACGTAATGCACTACTCATAAGGTTGCTCAAAATTCCTCGACAGCTCACGACCTGTTTCGGCCTTCATGGGGCTCTAGCCCTGCATCAGTGCTGTTCCTATTTGGCCAATCACAGTGTGGATGACCTTGAAGCCAGCAAGCTGCGACAGCCACCATCATGTGATGGATCTACTTTCTCTCACTCCTAATTGGTCACAAAAATGAGAGCCGTTTCAGCAGTCAACAAGTAAAGACAACGGTTCAGTGTGAAAAATCAATAAACGGAACAGCGAGTTCGGAACGTTCGACAAAGCGATAGCTTCCCGACTGTTTTTACTGAACGTACTTCGTGATACAGTCAGCCTTTTGAATTTACTGGATCGCCGAGGTATATTCACCTCTCTTTGAGGAAGTTGTTGCATCACATTTCTGAGACTCTCTGATAAGTATCCAGAAATTATCTTTAGCAAACCGCAGATACTCTGATTGTTTCTTTGCTAACCGAAGAAAAAATGGTGACATTGTCTTTCTTTCATCTCACTCTACGACAAGCCTACAGAATTACCTTTCCCATGTAATCGATAGCTGTTTCTGACAGACCTGATAGCAGAAGTCAGATGACTGCTGGCGATCGATTCCTCGTGCGTTCAAAACGAACTACCCAATCAATATGGGTTTGTTGGCTTAACATCGGCAGAATTGTGAGAAGAGTTAGGACCCATAACTTTTCACCAGAAAGCAGTGCGTGTAATCTGGGTAGAACACGGAAATGTGGTCTTGGCTTATTATCACCAAGCAATGATAAAAATCTACAGCTTCATCACGTGTAGGGCCATAACTCGGAATGGTTTGGCGCTAGCGTATTGACCGAGCGAAACTCCGACTGCTCCTGTCTAGGTGCGCACAACCTGGAAGTGCGCTCGTGCTTCTTTTTAAGGGCATGGCAGTGAGGCAACGAAGGGCTGTTACAGCTGATCGATTATTAGTTTCAGTGTAGGATCAATCACCAAAAGGTCATCTAGACCGGGCACGTCACCTGGATAGCCATTTCATATGATCCCGATGTGCGAATATCGATCGCAAGAAGTGTCTTAATTCTTAGTCCTAATTTCTTAATTCTATAGTCTCTAAATAACATACTGTTGTCGAAAGTTCGATGAAGTTTGAAAGTCTGGCCACAGTGCGATTCCTGTAAGATGCTGACCCAAATGCTTTTTGGTAATCGATGATACCGGTATTTTTTTCATTTTAGATTTTTAAAAAATAAGTTTCCGAAGGGGTGAAGTATGTCTACATGGCATGAAACTTCGCAAACGGCATGGGTTGCCCTAGTGCGTGAAGATGACCAAGCGAGCCACTTTGGAAAATCAAGTGAACAATAACTCAGTAAAGCGCTTTGGATCATCTCGTAAAGTTACACTCCTTATCACCGGGACGATGCTTCTGGTAGGCGGAGTTTGTGTCTAAATTCTAGTGCTAACCCCACCTGTGACTGGGTTGATGAGTCATCTCACCTGAAGGATCTAAAGCGAAACCCAACCCGACATTGGTTAGTGAGATCAACCAAAGTGCATGTAGTGAAAAATTCGAATAAGTATTTAGCCCGCCCAAAACGTTACGCAGGTATATTTCAATTAATTAATCCCGCAGCGTTGCCCATGTGATCACATAAGTAACTGATTGCTGATCGATTATTAATCAATCCCACTCTAGTTGTTTTTTGTTGTTCCCTAATGAGTCGTCCATGTGAACATAGCTAATCGATCCGTGTTATCGACTTTTTCAACTCAAGTCAACTTGGAACACGTGCATCTAACAACGAAAAATGCTCAATCCATAAAACCCAAACCGGTGAGCCTCCCTCTTCAACTGTAAGCTCATTTGCAGAATGAAATGAAACAGCGGAAATGGTTAAAAAAAACTTCCCAGAGTTCGTGAGAAATAAATGAAAGTAACTCACAAACTACAATCGTTTGTATAACAATTTGGGAGACTCAACTGATACAATCTGAATTGATCATTTATGGTGTTCAGATTAACCAAAATGTGGTCCAAGTAGGCCGTCTTGCTTTTCAAATGGAACAAATCAGAGTACATTTTTTTGAGGGGACATACTGCCCATATGATTGTTGGGAACTCTTCGATAGTCCCCGACCAGTTTTGCCCCCGTGGCCAACTGCAAGTCAAAGCTGAACTCAGATTGGATGCGCTCATCTGTATACAAGTGTGGTCCAAAGCAGACCAGAAGTTTGAAGACTGTGTCTACCTGATGAGACCCAAGAAGTGCAGAACTGGTCTTGAGATGTCAGAGGATTTTCAGCAACCTTATAAGTAGTGTTCCGTCAAGAAAATGGGTTTTTGTTTTCAGGGTACATTTGCTTCGGAGCGGTTTCAGAAGCACCACACTGGGAAAGTTCCGTTTAAAGCCGTTTTCAGGGTGACACTTGATGTTCGTCTTTAACCTTTCCACATTATAATGTGGTCTGACACACCCACAGTCAAGCGCCACGGTTTCCCTAACGCCTTTTGTCTGTTGCTATGACAACCCCATGTGAAATTAAGAGCATAAGCTTCTGAACCCGATTCACAATCGAAATGTCGCAAAAATAACCAACTAACTGTCTTTCACATTTGCCGCCAAGGCACGTTTGGTCTGGTGAAATATCGTCGTTTTAGTTACCGGCCCCGTACAATTCGTGTCCAAAACATGCAGAATGGGTCCTGAAAACTCTAGACATCCGTTCTGTTGGGTTGTGATGTCCACGGCTCACGTACATCGTCATATGAATCGAGGATCAGCGAATATCTTCTCATCTGGCGAAATACATTCATTTGAAAACTAGTTTGGTTTTTCGAGAGACTCACCCAGCCGGATTTCTTGTTTGTGATGTTTCCAAGCAACTGAATGTGCTGCCTCAGGCCGCCTCATGTTTCAGTCGCTACGATATTCGAGATGTCGCGATACGTATACATCCCTACTCACAAGTTTGCTGCAGCAACCCTCGACAGCCCACGACCAGTTTTGCCCTCCTTGGGGCTCATCAGGTAGGCGCATTCCCCGAGTCTCCGCCAACCCTATGTTCTACTCGAAACTAAATTGCACGAAATTAGCAAACAAATTCGGTTTTTCGAGAGATTCACTTGGAACCCAGCCGAATCTCTCGTTTGTTATGTCTCCAGGCAACTGAATGTGCTGCACCAGGCCGCCTCATGTTTCAGCCGCTACGCCTGTCTGATGATCCCCAAGGAGGGCTGTCGAATAATTTTCAGCAACCTTATGAGTAGTGCATGATGAATCTACTCAACTGCTTTATTTTCCAAGTTTTCTATTGAAGCGTTATATTGAAGATCTGGCCTCCTGGTCATATGAAGCCGACATTTCTTACTTTCCATGATTCTCACTGAGCATCTGATAAGGTCCACTCCGATGAGGGGATGTTTTTAGAGAGGCAGATTGCGGCTAGCGCCTGATCCTGATTGAGCCTTTTCAGATGAACTTGGTCACGTGTAGCTTTGGCCGACAGGTTCCAGTGCTTATCAGGGTTCGGCTAGCACCCCGGATAGTTGCTTCTTAAAGATGACGAACTGGAAAGAGTGGGTAGTTTCAAGATTGTACTGTGGATGAGGCTTGTGCCCATGCGCTGAGTCCCAATGGCGGAAAATTTATCAGTCTTTGAAAGACTCAGACTGACTTTCCCAA
>NW_008751819.1:133898-153289 GCF_000715545.1 Opisthorchis viverrini
AGTTGCTTCTTAAAGATGACGAACTGGAGAGAGTGGGTAGTTGCAAGATTGTACTGTGGATGAGGCTTGTGCCCATGCGCTGAGTCCCAATGGCGGAAAATTTATCAGTCTTTGAAAGACTCAGACTGACTTTCCCAAAGAACTACAGCTCGTCTGCTAGGTATCCGATCAACGGCTTTTAAGCCTATCATGTGAGCTTCATTCAGGAGATTTCGGTCAATGTGGGATTATCGGCGTACGTAATGCCAAGTCTGAAACCTGTATTCCTGAATTCCTTTTATACACAGTGGTACCCACGTCACCAGAAAATTCCATTATACCCCCCCTCCGCGCCAATGACTCTCAGATCCGCTCCGAATGATCAAACGCTGTCAACCCAACTTGTCTAATCCAGAAGGAGGGGTCATACATACACAGTTTCGTTTTCGGAAATACTGTGGGAACTTTCCGGGTGATGCTAAACAGCACCGCCAGGCTCTAATTGGCACGAGGGACTTCAAGCAGTAGAAGGGGTTGGAAGAACTTACGCACCATAAGATGCTTTGTGAATTCAATTCAGGTTATGCTTTCAACGTTGGTTGGGACCAACCCCAGATTTGGCAGAGGAGTATGAAGGAGATCACGATAGGCTTGGGTGTTGTCGGTGCGACTCGCCCCTCCAGGATGGGGGTCGCGTGATCCTCCCTGTGCCTGGTTGGGGACACTACAAGATATGGCTGCCAAAAGATGTCAGTGGCGTTCTTGTTGTCAGTTTCTATCCAGATTGCCTAAGTGAGTGTCTGGAGGTGTAGGCACCTCAGAATGATTGTGGTAAGCTAGCACTAAGTCCCTTCCCCATCCACCTTTACTCTTTTCTTTACAATAAGGCTTTCAAATAAATCATGGTTGTACGGCAGTGAAGAATCGGTACTGAACACTGACGTTATGCTGTCGATGATGATGATGATGCAGGATATAGCACCACCCGCTTGAAGGTTAGTGAAACGCACGCAACCGGTGATTTCCGGTATGGTGCTCCTCGGCTTTTCAGCATAGAACAAAACCTTCATTAGAAATCCGCAAACCTTTTCATAGTGCCCGCTAGTTTGTTCGGAAGTACAACAGCTCATTGTCAAAGATGAGGAGAGAATTGTTCTAGTAAGTCGTGTCTTTTGTACCAAGGTTCCCAAGATACGGACTTTGCTTTATAAGGGGCTGATTTGGAAAAAAATATAGTAAGTACAGTCTTTGTCTCCGTTTGTTAGCCTCCCATCCTGCCGCCAACAATGGGACAACCATAGGATCATTTAGGTCTATCCACCGCACATCTAGTGTCAACAATACCTTAGGACATTCTGACTTGCACTGAGCGCAGGGTGGCCCATTGTTTAGGGGGCGAACTTACGGACAGGGACGTCTGTGGTTCGAAACCAACCCCGGACATCTTGACCACTCTTATCTAGGCCTGAACAACATCTCAGCCAGGTACGTTATCCGGTGGCATGGCAGCTAGACCCCAGAAAAATTGTTACCGAAAAATGTGACAGGAATTCGCTAGAACTGCGGTCTTAGTGATGGCTATTTTGTTGTGATTCGAACAAACGAATATCTGTGGAGCTTCATTTTTGAAACGCTCTGTTGTTTGAAACATTGAGAACTAGCCCAAGTCTGCACGAAACATCCTCCAAGCCACTCTGAGGGATCAGATCCTCAGATGTCCTTTTTTAGTTTCTTCAAAATGCACACAAACCAAAGAAAATCACAGCAATTTTCTCTCACTGGTCACATGACTGGGTACAACTGAAGAACGCCTTCAACACCAACACAGAATACATCTGTTATGTCTGCTGATTCGTCAATCTGTGGTGTCTGCTGCTGAGCCGCTCCAGCGCCTAGTTGCCGGAGGAAAAAGGGAACACAACCGCTGTATTCCGAACAAGCGAGTGCGTGCGAGCGTGAGTGCGTGCGAGCGCGAGGATACGACCGCCTAAAGCAATTCATTGGAGGGACACTATTTGAATTCGATCCAATGTTGACGCATGCGGTCTGGCGTTGGTACGAGGCCGTGACGTGCTGCATACTGCGGGGGCGTTGTCTGACCTTGACCAAGGCTGACTCGCGCTGTCTGGGTTTGATGCAAGGCTGTGACGCGCTGCATGTTGAGGGGGTGTTTTCTGTCTGGTCAACATCTAGCGGAGACGAGAGTCTCCGTAGATTTTGGGCATTCAGTGGCCGCCCTCAGGAAGCTGACGTTCCTGCTAGCATCCAACAGACATTTAGGGTCCAATGTCCTATAATGGCCCATATTCAAAGCCCGATGGTACCTTTCTTGTGCTGGAATGCAGAGGGGACGAAGAACCGCTGGCTTATTTTAGATTCGGTGTTTCTTTCTCAACAAGTCTTTCTGATAATTCTGCGAGCAGGCAGAACACAAGGCGCGGTCTGAGGTGGCTCAATTCTTTCCCACAAGGACACACGACGTTTGATGCGCACCGCGTGATACAAAAAAATATTTTGTTGCCAGGCCGATCGAAGCTTTCTGGCGTTGGGATCATAAGCTTCGATGTGGTTCTCTTGCCAAATGTTGGCATTGTGTAAAAACACGTCTGTGTGAAAATTTCACTCAAAATCCGGTTTGTGACTGCGTGCCAGAGGCTTGACGCCTTAGATGCCGGGTTTGGAAGGCTGGCGATCGATTTTTTCGCAGTATAGTGGGCATTATCTGACCGCGGTGTGTTGCAACGAAATATTGTGATCGGGAACTTGGTCGACTAATAAACCCTACGAATTAGGGAAAACCGTATTTCTTGACCCTTGTTTCGTGGAAGACGTTTCAAGGTGTTTCGAGTACAGCCACTAACGAACTCAGGTAGTCAACTTGGCTAACAACCAAGAGAATAAATGTACTGTCAAGTGGCCAGAAATCCTGAAATAGTCGATGATTCTTCCCATAGGAATATTTCGGGGATTCCACTCTCTCACTAAAAAACGGTCAATCCCCCGAACGGCTAATGATTTTCCAACTTTTTACAAAGGAAACTACTCATAAGGTTGTTGAAAACGCTTCGACATCCTTTGACCGGTTTCGCCTTTCTTGGGCTAATCAGGTAGGCGCAGTCCCCGAGTTTCCGTCAACCTTTTGTTCTACTTGAACTCGAATTGGACTGTTTTCGAAATATACACTCATTTGCAGATCAATTTGGCTTTCATGCCTGTTTTCGAAATATATCTCGTTTATAATATTCTACAACTGAATGTGCTGCACACAGACCGCCTCATGATTCAGTTGGCACGACATTCGAGGCATCGCAATATATGTTCCAACTTATGTGTGTGTGTACTTAGCCGATATAGAGTGGTTCATATTCTCACATCACTCTCGTTGGAACACTCGTCCTTCTCTCCTGGCGCAATTATTCTGGTGAGTCCACACCAAAGTAGAGAAGTACTGGACTAGATTTTCGCCCTTATTGGAGCTCGTCAGCAGTGAATAGCCAATGGCCGTGCCGGGATTTGAACTCCGGGCAAGCGAGGCGAGCGTTGTGCCATTACTCAACCAGCGCACGCTGGACGCGTCTGAATTCTTACATCTGAACAGACGAACGCGTTCACACTTGAGTGATTTGATTGGTGTGCCCGATTGATAAGCGAACGACGACCCTGTCTTGGCTGTGACGCTCGACTGACCCGCCTGTCAGGACTATCCAGTCAGGTAGCGCCAGAGACGCTTGATACCAGCTGGACAACTTTTTTAAAAATCTGTCTTGGAATTTGCGAGATATAAAATGTACGTGCGATTGAGGATGAAGAGATGATCGTTTCCGATACAGGGCTGTAAGTTCTCAGTTTATAATGTTCACCTGCAGAATAAAAAAAAGTATGACAGCTGCTCACAGTGCCCGTGTTTCTGAGATAACCGGGGATTGAACGGCAGACGGTTTGTATTAGTTTACGTGTACTGATTCGGAGCAGACAGTTTGAAACAACAAGCCATTGTTCATGTGACCATGGGTATATGAGTGTGAATATATATATATATATATATGGGGCGAGATGGCTCGGTGGTTAGAGCACGAATTCAATGACTAGGGAGTCCATGGTTCAAATCCGACCTCTGCATCCTGACTTCCGCTGTCTAGGCCTTAGCAACCTGACAGTATCCCAGACCTCGTGCTTCTTTCAGGTAGCATAACATCTAGGGTGTTACAGCCGATAGATTATTATTTTTTAAATAAATAAATAAGTAAATATAATGCTATAACCGAGTGGTTCAGCTAAGGTTTAGCTGAGTCTCCCTGCCAAAACCATATCCGTTTGCAAAAGATTGCAGTTCGCGAATCACAACTACTTTGAGTTCAAGTAGAACACAAGATGGATGGATAATCGAGGACTGAGCTCATCTGATGATCCACGAGTAAGGCAAAGCCAGTCGTTCGCCGTCGGAGGGTTTTCCGTAACCTCATCAGTAGTATATTACGTCCCTTCTTCGTGAACCAACTTCATGACGAGTAGATCTGCTCATCCATTTTATTGGGCCCACCCAGTATTTAGATTTCACAATTAATATGACACACTTCCAGAGGTAGGTATCTAAACACAGACGTGAAACTCCGAATGGTTAGGAGTAACGGTCACACCTGAAACAGAGAGTCGAATACACCCATGTTGATTCATGGTGCTTTTCACTAAGCGAGCTACCTTAGGGTATGAATGCTACGCAAATATCAAGCTGCATTGAGGCTTTGCCCAAGCAAAGATATTTTTCGCTTTGTTTACTCCAACAAGACTGTGACGTGAGCCATCAGTGAACTCACCAGGTTTTTCGAAGCCACAAGGCTACTTCTGGATTTGGCCTGTGCTATGATGTGCTCACACGCTTCCGACTCTTCATCCGTCTCAAAGTCCGTCGATAGATCCAACGAGTCATCATCACCAGGCTCCTGAAAAAGTACATTGGAAGCCAGTGCAGGACGGAACGAAAAGCAGTGATTAGTTCAGCAATTCTCAACTTGGCAGAGTATTGAAAGAAAGAAGGCATTTGATGCGGAGCTGACCATTAGAAAACGCCAACTGAGCAGTTACAGACTAGTGAACAGGGAGGCAAAACTCTCATATGCATCTTATTTACAAAACCGAAAATCCATCTTCTCCTTGAACGCGTCTTCCTGAAATTTCCTGGATAATAATTGACTGTTACTCAATTGCAAGCGAATGCTACAAAGTGACTCCGCAAATTCCGTAATAGATCTCACTTTTCAAGAGAGGCGAAGCGTATTTACGAGAAGACATACTACTCGCATGCTCCATCAGTAGTATACACCGTTGCAACCTTAGCAGATAAGAATTTGGGTTGAAATAACCTGAATCGACAGTTTTTGTCAAACGGAACTTCATGAACCGCATAGAAAACCCAACCGGAAACGCTTTTGGGGTTATTGTTTGAGTGTAACACATTAATTATGGGGTTGCTGAAATGCCTTGGACCAAACTCAACCGGTTTCGCCCTTCTTGGAGTTCATCAAGTAGGTGCGTCTGCGAGTTTCCGTCTTCCGATTCTGCAATAAAAACCGATTTCGTGTGCAAATGGGAGTAATTATTGCTTGCTACCAAATTCAAACTAACCCACCTGTTTCCAGTGCACGAGATGGCCCAGCGGCTAGGCGGGGGACCTTAACTGAATTGAGGGACAATGGCGTTGATCAGTGGCACCGTCTATGTTGAATTACAAGAGAGACGCAACCTCACTTGTTCACCAAAAGTGTGGCTACAGTACTGGATAAATTGAAACATTGTTTGCGCAGCCTGAACTCAATGAACCATGATAGTGATAACATTAAACTGGCACTCCTCGATTCACTTGATAGTGTGGTCAACCGCAGGTCAATCAAACTGACCGATACCTGGGCGGCAGTTCTGATGATCTTGAACACAGGCTGAAAACGGTATTGATTCGTACGTTGGTTTGAAAGAACCCCAAGCCACACCTGAACACCAAGGTGTTGGCCTATCAGACTTTGCTAAAGCAACGAAATATGTATGATGCGCCATGGTACGTTAAAATGTCATACAGTTTCCAGTTAGATCGAATCGGGAACATTGAACTTTATCAACAAGCAAAACTGACTGAAACTGAGGGTGGCCTTGATACACAACCAACTGCGCTGAATAGGTCACGCGAAACGAACGGTCGACAAATGTGTATCAAAAAAAGTTTTGTGTGCTACTGAGTCTGAGTGGAAGAGTGTGGCTGGAACAACTAAATGACAGACATTCCACAATGGCGGCAGCTTTTGGATAGGTTCGAAGAACAGAATATTCGGTGTCGAATGAAAACCGAGCGGCGGCGCTCACTTGCGATCGAACAGTTAGGTGTTCGAACACACGGTGCAGGATCATGTGCTCATCACTCCCAACTGGAGTCTCGTGAGATGCGCATGGCCGAGCATTCCTAACAGACATGAAAGAGCTGTAAAATTCATTTCAGCTTTCCAAAACAGATTGGCTCCAGTTAGAGGACTGAACCTCCATTAAAATTGGCAAAATCCCCTCAAAACCACAACACCTCCGAAAATTATCCTTGCAAACAAATCAAATCTGGGCCGGGTTTTCATCTTTGTAGATGTCTTTTGTAAAGAGGTTGTCCTTCATGTGTAGCATGGGAGGATGTATGCGAGTCACACGAGCAAGTTTGTCTGAATCATTCGATTGCTATCTAGTAACAAAATTCCGGAAAAACTTTGCTAGGGGTTTTCCTGGTCCAGCTGATGAGAGTTTCCCACACTTATAATACTGAATGCCCACAACTAAGCATATCGATCGATGCGGAATATATGTTGATAAATGAGTACTTCTGGAGATTTTTATCTCCCAGGGTTGGGCAGTTTTGTTTCCAACGTTTCGTCGCCAACCCGAGTGGCAACATTTGGAGATGTGTCGCTTTGTAGATTTCGAGCAGTCGGATACAGATTTTCTCATTTAAAGAAGACTTTAAAAACGATCTTCTACGACAAAACTTCGAAAAATTAGTGTATTTTTCACTACTTCATTTAATTTACCCTGGCCGCTCTTGCAAAATGAGAATTTGTGAATTTATGAACATTGCAGGCCATAAAATCAGACGGGCCCAAAACGCGGTTTTGGGGTTTTTTTGGTCAGACCAGAGTCCCTCACAGCAAATTATCATCCGTATCTGGCGTAAGAACCGCGTACTTGTCGTACAGTGGTTATAGCTGCCACAGTTTTGATCACCGATGATTTGGGGAGGTAGGGTAGGTAGCTGCGCGTTGGAGGCGGGAGCTGATAAATTGGTGCGTAACTGCAACACTGTCAATGGACTGTTAGATGGGGGGATTGGAAGAGAGCTATACATTGAAGATAATAGCTTGGATGCATGAGCGCCATTGAGGGCGCGAATGGGCCATATCTGACCATGTCTCTAACCATTGATATGGCCCGTCTTGGGGTCCCCATCCAGGAATAGGGCAATGACCAGCGCAGCTGACTTTGCTGGTCAAATTAAAAAGCATAATACACCCACGCGCAAAAACTGATCACGCGTTGGCAGGGACAAACCTTTTTCCGCCCAAATTAGGTTTTCAGTCACTTCCGGTGACTGGCCAACTTTCAGCACACCGTTTGCAGTTTTTGATAAATTTTTCACACGAAGGAGGCTTCCAAATTCGTAGCGTGGGTTTGCCCGGGAAAATACTACGGAATGATTAGCCCAGCATATTGTTCCGGCTGCCTCATGAATCGTCCGACAGCTCGGATGCGGAGAACGGCATTCCTCCGAGCTGTGGTGCTCCGGATGCCCATGGTCTGCAGTTCTGAACCGATGTAAGACGCTTTTGTTGATCACTTCCTTGTGGGATGGTTCCAAATCAGATTGCACACGTCCTTAGCGAAATACACTCATTTGCAAGCTAATTTGGTTTTGCGAGAGACTCACCTGGAACCCAGCTGAATCTCCCGTTTGTGATGTTTCCAGGCAACTGAATGTACTGCATCAGGCTGCCTCATGTTTCAGTTGCTACGATATTCGAGACATCGCGATGCATGTATATATGTAATACACTACTCATAAGGTTGCTGAAAATTCGTCGACAGCCCACATCATAAACGAGAGATTCAGCTAGGTTGTAGATGAGTCTCTCGAAAAACCAGATTTGTCTGCAGATGAGTGTACTTTATTAATTTCGTGCAATTTGTGTTCAAGTAGAACATTAGGTTGATGGAAACTCGGGGACTGCGCCTACCTGATGAATCCCAAGAAAGGCGAAACCGAACGTGAGCTGTCGGAGACTTTTCAGCAACCTTATGAGTAGTGTATTACGTCTGCAGATGTGGCTGTTTTGAAATCCAAACATTTCCCCAAGTACCACTGATGACGCTCGCCTCATTACTGTCTTTGTTAAAGCTACATGGTCATTAATTAATTAATTAATTTTTCATTCATTCTTTCACTCGTTTTTCAGTTCGTTCATCCATTCATTCTTTGATGCAGTGGACGAGTTAATAAATTCCATCCCCGGGCCATTTTATTGTAGTCAAAGGCAGCATCGATTTTATGTTTCCACCACCGATTGACGTCACTTTCCGTGACAAAAAAGAGCAGCGCCTTCTCCGTGACACCGTTTCTTGTATTCGCTGTACGTTTTCCGCTCCGGAAACGGAGAGACGGTGGTGAATTTTTGAATCGCAAGCGTTAAAACTCGGGAACAAATGGGCTGGGTAAAGCCATACCGCTGTGTTAGTTTGGATGGCTTTCTGGCGGCGCCGAGCGAGTAGCTTGGAAGTAAAACTCGATGTCTACCGGGTAGACCCCGCAAATACAAGTAGTGTCGTTTGCATGAAAAAAATTACGTAGGATTGTGATTTTTCAGTCAGGCAAGTCACTTAAAGGGATTACCAAAACACCGAGACGTCTACTGTTAGAGCATCCACAAACGTGTGCTCCCACGGACCCCCCAAAATTTGCGTAAATTTAAACTCTAGGTAAATAACCAGCCGACGCACAGTTAAAGCGTCCCCGTGTACAACAAATGCTTCCGTTTTCACACGAATTTGATTTTGACAGGAGAATCGACTGAATCCAAGTTGATTCTCCAGTTTATGAAGCCCATCTTCAACGAGCAGTCCAACTGGATCTATGCGGGTCTTTCGTTCGGAACCAAGTCAGAGGCTAGTTGGCGAATCGCGTTCACATAGAACCTGGAGCAGGCGCAAGCTCGCTGGTTGTGTTCAGCCTCAAGTATAGCGAAACATTAGTAAAAATACACTCGTTTGCAAACAAATTTGGTTTTGCGAAAGATTCACCTGGAACCCAGCTGAATCTCTCGTTTGTGATGTTTCCAGGTGTGATGTTCCTGGTGCAGTACATTCACTTACAGTCTTTTTTGCAGTGGCACATTCAGTTAGAGGATATCATACAAAATAGTTTCAGCTGGGATTCAGTTGAGTATCCTATCGAAACCGAAGTACGGTGTTTTTCGAACTGTTTTCAAGTAAACCAGAAGAGTGAGGCAAACTTGGGGCCTATGCTTAACTGATGAACTCTAAGAAGCGCTGGAGGTACCGGTCGTGGGCTACCGAATGGTTTTCAGTAACCTTGTGAGTACTATGACACACGTGAACAATGTTCCTGCATACGAATTCGTTTAACAATAAAGGAGGCAAGGTTGAACCTTGTGTTACTTAAAATACCGCAAACATGCATGCTGGTCTCAAAAAACAGACCCGTGATTTACGGCAGTGAAGCATCAGTGTCAACACTGATGTTCCTGTCTTTGATGATGATGATGATGATGATCTGTGATCAACTTTAGCTCGTCTAAAGGTACTTACCCAAGCCGTCGGTTAAATTTTTGGACGAAACTTGGTAGACCCATTTGTCACTTGCTCCAGTAGACTTCATTGTGTCGAATCTGATGGTTTGTTTTTGACGAAATCCTGCAATCTCCCCATTTACACGCTTGATGTCACGAGACATGACCACGGTAGTGATCTTGACCCAATCTTTTCTCAATGCCCGAAACTGCATAATTCAGGTGCAACGACCACGAAACTGTACACAGAAACGGGTGTTTCCATGTGTTTTTTGCACCATTTGCTAATTTCAAATATAACCAGTCGGATTAGTAAAATCCAACATATAAAATCAGACTTTTTTGGGGTTCTGTTCGGGCAGTTTGCCTAGTTAGAACGCAGGTGTGGTCAAAGTCACTAGCACTTACGTCAGTCAGTTTACGTGGAGATTTGACTGCCAATATCACAGCGTCATCCGATTGTCGAATTTCTTGTAGTACATCGTCGAACTTCAAAGAACGCACATCGATCCCGTTTATCTGTAACAGAACAGGCAAATGTGAGTCTGATCCTTGGTCGAAAATGCAATTGGTTTACATCAAAATTACAGCACTGATTCTTGAAATGTTTATCGGACTGTTGTATCGATTTGATCGGTTCTCTGTAGCAAATATTCGAAATATTGCCTGGCAGGCAACCGTGTCAAAAAATACAGATATCACCAATGATACTCTATCAGCCAATCAAAGCTGATCGCAACTTACAGAAATGATTTGGTCTCCCGTTCGCAACACGCCAGAACCCTTGGATGGATATCCTTCGAATGATTTTACAAACACCTTGTTACGCCCTTCTCCCACGGTCGCATCAGCACCGTCTGAAGAAATTTGAACAGAATAAAGACACGCAACAACTCAAGGTAACAAGGACACTAAACGTTGATTTTTGTACTTTGTTATGATAACTAAAGTGATCACGTTAGTATCGCTCCGGAGGATATCAGAATAAATTCTTGGCTTATCCCATGCGGCAAATTCCATCAGAATGTCTGAATACTTGACAAGTGTCAAGTATCTCACGATCCTCAGGGAAGGTCCGGTAAGTACTTGGTCTAAGGGAACGCACTGTAAAAAAAACAATGGCATGTCACTGTGTAATGGTTGCCATTAGAGCAGGACGGGGGAATCAAACGGCCAGTCGAAGAAATAATTGAACATGGGTTGAATATGCTATTTTTGCATCAACCTCAAATACGGATGTGCTCCGTTTTTATCAAACATGTGTCCACCAGAAAAGACCTATCAAATGCATTCTCCCTCGAAGAGTGGTCTTCTCCTGGAAGAACCAGTCAAAATCGGCATCTACTGAGGGTGAGCTGTTTCTGGGCATGTTCGATACTCGGATGGATAGCTTACCTGCTTCCGATATCGGACGTTGACTCAGCAGGTTGGAAGTCGAGGGAAATAAACGAGGCGACCTTTTGTTTGATTGGATCGTGATGGGTGAGTATAGAAACACGGTTTCAAAGATCCCCGTTGACGTTAGGAAACATGAGGTAGAAAAAATTTCGGCCTCAACGAGATCAATATTAGACGTGGTTCACTTGATTGCCCAACTCAGATGACCAATCACATAGACGTAACGCACTACTCGCAAGGTTGCTGAAAACTTATCGGCAGCCCATGACCGATTGCACTCTTCCTATGGCTCATCAGCTAGTCACTTTTCCCGAGTTTTCGTCATACTCGAACCTCACGTGTATGAAATTCGACGATGTGAGTAATGTGTCACGTCTGTGCAATGTGCGTGTTATGCCGAATCTCGTAACGACTGAAAAATGAGGCGGCCTGGTGTAGCACATTCGGTTGAAGGAGAGTTTCGGCCGGGTGTCAGGTGAGTCTGCCGTGAATCGGTATGCAAGTGAGTGCAGTTTTGAGACAACCACTTGTTTGGGCGGGGAACGGTGTTATCAAATCACTCCTTTAGTGAATTACAATTACCCATCTTTGCCACAGATTAGTTACCATCAAACAGAAGTGTTGCCCGGAGAGGCTACTGTGAGAATCATCCTAAAGCGAATATCAGTTATGGCGTTTTTGTCATGAACAGGCCGACTGACTTCAACAACCTTATTGTGAAGGTGATTTGTCCAACTAGGTGGGTTTATCCCCAACTACCTTCCCAGACTTCTAACGGGGAGAAATTGGACGGTGGAGAAGAACTAATGGGAACAAGTCAAAAGAGGAACTTATCGTCTGTGAGAGTTCCTTGGTGAAAGTCTGGACAACGGGAACATGTTTTCTCCGCAGTTTGGCTGCTACACGTGTTCAATAGTTGTCCGTGAACTTGTGAAGAGTGGTTGACTTCCTGCTCCCTGAGCGCGCGCGAGTCTGTGTGTGGTGACTGTGTTTGGTTTCCCTATATGTAGGTCCATTTGCGTGTATGTGGGCGCGTCAGCACATGAATAGTTGCTACGCTCACTAGACGGTACAGACAATCGATGTCCGATGAATCATCTTAGTGTGACGTGGTTTGTGAGTATGAAAAAGACAAATCTCGTGATCCAGGGAGCGACTGTGAGCTGAACAGTCAAGTATGTGGGTGCCTGGGCACCTACAGCTTCACGTGATCTTTCACGTCCACCAATCGATAAGCCAATCAAATTACGGCTGGTTAATATTACAAAATAAGATTGTAAGATCGCGTGACAAAAC
This sequence comes from Opisthorchis viverrini, assembly GCF_000715545.1. Lineage (NCBI taxonomy): Eukaryota > Metazoa > Platyhelminthes > Trematoda > Opisthorchiida > Opisthorchiidae > Opisthorchis > Opisthorchis viverrini. The sequence goes on from NW_008751819.1 coordinate 146,396, forward strand.
GCATGAGTAGACCTAATTGGGATCTTCCACAGTAGTCTGATCTATCGAACAATGATGTGGGCATATTCAAGAAGGTCGCAAATTCGTGAGGAAACATGGTTGCTGCACCCAACTCAGTGGAGTTTGCTGACCGTCCATGATCCTTCCATGTTAGTTGTTATATCATTACACAATTACCCATGATTAATCATATAATTAAGTAGTTAATATATAACATACTTATTACGAATAGGTGTACGATTATTGTACATTTAGTAGTACATTGTATTGTATTATACATATTATATATCCTATAGTATTAATTATGTATTGCATATATTGTAATATAGATATTGTCATACTTAATATTATTTTGACAAAACTTTTATATAATACTGTGTGTAATGTGCAGTTATTATACGATTATATCATATTTGTATTGTGCTAGCATCAGATGTAATATTATTATATTATATTATGGTTGTAGTACAATATACATATAATATAATGTTGAAAATGTTTTGTTAGTGAATCATATTGTACATATTATTAATTGCATTATGCACATTGTTTTATTCATATTTGAGCACTTGACATTTGGTAATAAAAAATCGTATGGGAGAATCGATTCACCGCATGGGGGAATGTTTCCCTGACGTCTGTCCATCTGCTCAGCGATTTGGCCAATATGACGACGAAAGTTTTGTAATACCAACACAATATGTAGGCAGAGGGTGATAGAAGAAAGCTCCTGTTTGACGTCACAGTTGCACTCCTGTCAGTCAAGCCCAAAACTACCGGTGAAACTGTGGTGGATTAGCTACTGTGTGAGTGAATGTGCCCAGCTCCGTTCCAGGTGAGTCCATTGTCAAAACTGAATCGATATGAAAATGAGTTTATTCGTCAAACTCTGTACAGTTCAAGTGGAACATGGGGTTGACGGATACCCACGAGCTGCACCTACCTGATGAGCCACAAGAAGGGCGAAACCAGGTTGTCGAAGAATTTTCAGCAACTTTATGAGTAGTGCATTACGTCTAAACAAGAACCACTGTTCTGGAGAACGTTGTCGCACTGTAGTACAGCAAACCCAAGAATAAAGAAAGGGACCCACATAAATAGAGTGTTTCAAAACAATGACTTCATGTGAAGTTCTTCCAGAGAGAATCTTTAAGTAGAACTATAGCAACAGTATTTTTCTCAGCTTGGTTCTCGGCCTGAGCCTCCTAAGCTAGCGTTCACGTCAACACAAACACCAAAGGTGCAAAAGGTATATTAATGTCCAAAACGAATCCAGGAATAGTTGCACAGCGCTTCGTCTATATATATATATATATATATACTGTTGGGTCCGGACTTTCACCCAATCAGAGCTCGTCCTAATGCCGGACCGGCAAACGTCCCGAATTCTTGACCACTCTTGCGTGGCATGGACTTCTCGGCCGTAGCAGCACCTGACTGTGAGCTGTAAAGCGGGATCCGCGTGGAATTCCGCCTAACAAGAACGGCAGTAGAACTGACGGTGGTAGCAGCGACATGGTTGTTCTGCATGCATTAGAATCCCTTACTTACGCACAGTAAGGCTACCGCGGCCAAAAGGAATCTTACTGGCACACAAATCAACCGTTATATTGAGGACTTTGATGTGTCAAACAGATTGTATGAACTGACAAGTAGATCATATTGGATAAGTTAGACGAAAACCATCTACGCGGATGAAACGACATAATGCAGCTGTTCATGGTTTCTATAGCTAAAAAAAAACAAACAAACAAGTCCAAGGGATTCCTTGGACTCCTGGTGTCCAGTTACAAACTAAAGTAATTTGACCATATGAAATCTACGCCAAAAGCTCATCAACTTCATCGGGCATCCCGGAGAAAACCGAAGTCTTGACGGGTGAATCAACATGGTATGCACTGAACCGGCGGGACAAAGGTTATCGGACGCGAGTGACAAAGGTCGTTTTGAATCAGAAAAATGGCAAACTAGACAGCCATCAAGGTTGGCCGCTCAAATAACCAATAGAAATCGAAGATCACCCCCGGGGTGTGCATAATCACAGCACAATGATTTCTGAGGCCCTCATCACAATACAAAGCTGATGATGAGCGATGAAACAACCAACCTCGGTAGACGGAACATAGCCAGATTGTTTTCTCTAATGTGCCACCTCTAATCGTACAAGGACACGCCTTGAGCGACACAAGAACAAACTATGACCCTCCAGACCATTGACACAACACACTCAAGAGGCCTAGTCTGTAGAACGCCATCATTTTGTCCTCGTCCAATCAGGTCACTCTTCCAACTCAAGTTAGTGTAGATCGACGGGTGCAGTCCGTCCCATAGTGCTCAGGACACCAGTTCATGCTTCGTCGCTTACACTGATCCACCAAATGTCTTGAGTTCATGATGAGTAGTCTTCATCACTAAACAACTTGACAGAAAGTTTGCGAATTGACTGCCAAGTTCGATGACCAGATCAGCGGGCATTTGATCAACCACCAGTGAACGCATCTGAGCTACAAATAGTGCGATACGTTTCCGATGATCAACCATTTGTACCTCCTGGTAGACCAGTAACCATACCATGTTGTATTATCTTGATATATGTCATTATCGGTCTTAATCCACACACCCATGTCATTCGGTGGCATAACTCGCTTTAATGGTTAACCGCCCGCTCTGCTTGATAACTTTGTCGATCGATTTGATCACATGCTGACTGTTGTCGACATAGCATAAAGTCACAGTGGCCCCTTAGTTCTGTTGTTGAAAACCTGTCATGCTCGAAAGCGCCGTTAATATGTCCTCTACCTGTAAAGTACAAAGCAGTTTCCACCTATATTTTGAGGACTCAAAGTCCTTCCAACCTCTTAAGTTCGAACGTCCGTCCGAACCGTTTGGTCGGACGGTTCCATCGGTTACTCTGTTTTCCTCTTTCCTGACCCATTGATGACCACTTAATCTTTGAGCTTGGTCTCTTATGCTCTGGTACCCTGATCGATGCTGGAGTGACCTTGAGCCCTCCAGGTTCCGGCCTGTGACCTTTGTCGAGTGCCAAGAGTATCATGCTTCCGCAAATTCCCTTCTTGTCTCGTGTGCCAAGACGTTTAGGTCTTCCAGACTGAACTTGTGGCCTTGCTGTTCTTCGTATATAGGAACCAAGGATGGAGGTCATGTCTCTTGACGGCCGCATTTTGCTCCTTTATTTGCGTGCGTAATTTCCTCCCAGTTTGTCCAACATAGGGGTTGTTGCATTTATTTTGGTATATGAACATTGTTCCTCTTTCAGCGAATATACATTTATTTGCAAACTAATTTGGTTTTTTGAGAGACTCACCTGGAACCCAGCTGAATCTCTCGTTTGTGATGTTCTCAGGACTGGTGCAGCACATTCAGTTGCCTGGAAACATCACAAACAAGGGATTCAGCTGGTGAGTTCCAGGTGAGTTTCGCGAAAAACCAAATTAGTTTGCAAATGAGTGTGAATTCGCTGGTTCCGTGCAATTTGGTTTCAAGTAGAACAAAAGGTTGACGGAAACCCCGGGGACTGCGCCTACCTGATGAGCCCCCCACCCCAGAAAAAGGGCAAAACTGGCCGTGGGCTGTCAATGGATTTTTAGCAACCTTATGAGTAGTACATTACAAAGATATATATTGTTCATCTTTGTTTTGTCTTGTTTGTCCTTTGTTCTTGAGAGCAGTTTCCTCAAATTGTCATTCGGTTTAAGGGCCAGTTTCGGGGCCCCCCATAAAAAGTGACGGACTGTGCCTTGGGTGCAGTCCGTCAACTGCCGTCAACTGATTGTGTGTTCATACTGATGGCAAATAAAATAGCTGATAAACTGTCCCCTTTAGATACTAAGCTGTATTTACCTTTCCTATTTAATCACACTTTTTTCTTGTTTGTCGGCAATCGCACGCAACATTCCAACTTTTTAGTTGGCGAAAAAAACAAATCATAGTAAACAGGTGCGAGGAGAACACCATCACCTGACCGCTTCCACCGGTGACATCACACCGAATCTAACAAAATGAGCCATACACTTCGATAGGTTTGAATTTAAAAGTTTGCCATCACACATGGTTTCCATCACACCGAATCTAACAAAATGAGCCATTCACTTCGATACACTTCGACTTTTTCCATTTCTCTCTGTTTTTGATGCTGTTCAGGCATAAAATCGTCATGCTTCAAGAAACTTAAAAAGAAAACCTAACGTTGCATGCAAAATTTTCACACGCGATTGCTCTTCCCCACTCAGTTATCAATGAATGTCAACCTGCAACGCGCAAGCTGAATCAAACTCAGCTCCATCGAGCAGGGATTCAGGACTGCCCCACCCACCCCCTCCCGAAAAGAAGTTCTACTCAGCTGACTGGGTGTTTCAGTTCCCGGTTTCAGGTAATCCAGACTTGGTCGGACGGAACTGGCGTTCCGTTTCCAGTCGTAAAACTTCATCATCACCATCATCATCATCATCATCATCATCATCATCATCATCATCAACAACAACAACAACAACATCGATTGTTGATTGTTACCGCGGCGGTCTTGCTGCGGAGACCCGAAACTAATCTAGACGGCAAATTAACCTCACTCGGATTCCTCTCCACAGCGTACCAGACCCGAGTGCGTAATGTAAAGGGTTTTTCCACCCAACTGCGCTGAACGCTGTCGTTTTACAACCCACTGGGTCACGGGAAGAATCTCAGCACTGGCGAAAAGTATCACTTTCTTTTCCATCTAGTTCTGAGCTACAAGGTCACGCGACGTATACTCTGGGTAGTTTACTCAACCCCGTGTTCCGACTCCCTAATCTTATTTTCGTTCTTTGATTCCGAAACTTGTGTTTAATAGAAGAGACGGTTGGAAAAACGATTGAATAAATACCGAATGTGTTTGGTTGGAGTGATTGTACTAGAGAGGCAGATTCTGGCAAAGACATGGGGCATAACTCTATGCCTTACAGTTAACATAATCGATTATTCCACACAAAAAAGATGGTTACCTGAAAGTTCCAGCTGGATATCTTTTGTTATCTGTGACGTTTTCAAAACCACAGTCCTCACATCACCCCAAAACTCATGGTCACTGCTATGGCAGGATTCCGAACGCTGTTCTTTGAGTTTCTTGTTGACCTGTATTCGTTTGGTGAGCAGCGTGACTAGATATTTGTAGTCTTGGGGTTGCCCTTCATCCGGTGTACTTCCCGGGTCGGGTAATTGATTGAACTTGACTGGGTAAACAGTCTTTTCGAGTAGAGGTTTCTTACTCTTGGATGGCAGGACTTCTGGGCTGGTTTCAAAACGCAATCGTTTTATTGCCACACTGCTCTGGTGGAATTCAATCGAGGACTGATCGCTTTCAGAGATGGCGTCGTCATACTGCTCCGTTGAATCCCTCGGCTCACGTACATGAGGAACCACATTTTTCCTAGGTGACGGAGTTTCGAAGAAGTTCCTGCAACCTTCGTTTATCTGACCGTTTGTTTGTGCCAGTGGAGATCGTGAAGACACACGATTCGACCGGAAACCACTTGGAGATGTTCGTGCAGTGCTGAAGCGACGAATTGTCTGCTGCACTCTCGGTAGTGGTCGAGTGATCACAGCCGACGAGCGAGGAAAGGTGTTGCAGGTAAACACGAGCGAATTACTTCCGGCGACAGGAAAACGTGAAACCGCATTGCTAAACGACAAAAAAGAGCGACAAAGGAGCTCTAAATGCGATTGTCCTTCAATAAAGTTCCCTTCATGGCAAGACAGATAACTCTAATTAAAACTGTTTCAGGTCACTCCCACGAAAACTAATTAGGGAACCAACACTCCATCTCCCAACTGGGACTATCTTGGGTCTCTTTGATTAGGCGACTCCCTTCCAGATTACGATAAGGATGAAAAATATGTGCTTTGGTTGTTTTTATTCAATTAGAAATCAACTGTAATCAATTAAAACCTGTGCGTTAGCTTTTCTCAAAATCAAGGAACCATGTAAGCAGGTAACCAATCACGGCATACACAACTCGTTTCGAACTATTGTACTACACAGTTCTGAATAAGTGTGACAATCAAATAGGAAACGTTCGAAACCGATTGAGAAGTCATCGTTTCAGAAGAGTGTGGTAAACAATCGATAGTTTTTAATTGGACAATGTTTCGCTTTTGACACAAAAGATCCATCAGGCCAAGTGAGCAGGTCCCTAGGATGGCCAGGTCATAAGGTAGACAGAAAAGCAATCAGTAAGACGTCTTCAGATTAGTGTGCTAGATCAGTGATGAGTGTCACTTAACGACTGTTGTCAGTTAGTGTGGTCGCCTAGATCTTGCGTTGATGCGTTGGAGGAGTTTCAACTTAGCGAAATGCACTCATTTGCAAACTAATTTGGTTTTCCGAGAGACTCACCTGAAACCCAGCTGAATATCTCGTTTGTGATGTTTCCAGGCAACTGAATGTGCTGCACCAGGCCGTCTCAGGTTCCAGTCGCTGCGATATTGAAGAAACACGATACATGTACAGACGTAATACACTACTCATTAGGTATCAGCTCGACCGATCCGAAACCGTTCTCCACACACCAACCAGTTCTACACCTTCTATTCTATGAGCACTGGGATGCTTGGCAATTTCCACCGCATCGGCTATCAGTCTCTGTGGTGTGGACCGTTTTCCTCGCCTCAAAACCTCAACATTTTCTAAATCTGTTTTGTGTCCTGCGTCCAGTGCATGTTCCGCAATCGCGAAGTCTTTCAGTAACGCTTTGTTTATCGGTGGTCTCTTTATTTCTCTTCTGTACTCTCCGATTCTGGTGTGAATTTCCCTAGCCGTCTGTCCTATACTCAAATTTATGACCAATCCCTGGTTCACTTTTTTCATAAAGGAACTACTCACAAAGGTTGCTGAAAACTCTT
>NW_008751819.1:153379-156546 GCF_000715545.1 Opisthorchis viverrini
CAAAATTGGACTGTTTTCGAAAAATACATTCATTTGCAAATCAGTCTGGTTTTCATGAGAGACTTAACTGAACCTCTCGTTTATGATATTCTACAACTGAATGTGCTGCACACAGACCGCCTCATGATTCAGTTGGCACGATATTCGAGATATCGCCTGTTTGCCTGGAGGCTATCCTTCCGGAAAGCTACCCTTATGTTAGCCGTGTTCCGAATCCTTCGAATGACCTCCGATGTCCCTGGTTTTTATGGAATAATAGCAGTCCCAATCCCGTTGGGTTTCCCACCTGTACTAAGATCCTTCGCAATCCAGCTGGATGTCCAATGCCTTGAAGTTTGCGCCATAATTCAGTTTGGGCCGGTACACAGGACCCTTACACGCCTAAAGACTGATGAGACAATACTAGCGAACACCGGCTTCGGGTTGGCATATGAGTAACTCGAAATCGCCGCACTGTCAGTTGGCTTCTCGTACTCTGTGATCTTGTGTTCCCCCGACCTTATGTGTCATGCAGTCTAAAAAGGCCAGTGTACCCGAAGTTGACTCTCTCTCCATACTTAGTCTGATGTGTGAATTCATGTCATTCAGCTAGTTGTCAAAAGCGAGGCGTTGCCCAATTAAAAACAACCGATTGTTTACCAAACCCTTCTGAAACTTTGACAATCATCGCTCACAACAGAGCGATCTGTGAACAATGAGATCACGTGACACTTTGGAAGAAAATGCAAGTCCTATGTGCCATTCCGGCTGGTGTCCTCAAAGCTCGGTGTACAAATACTATCCTAGGGGAGATCACCTTCTCCAAACTAAGATCAGCAAGCCATCTACCTAGGAATTTTTTTCCGGAGGACTAACGTCAATATGGAATTATTTCGTAGCATGCTAATCAAACTACGTCAAAGTGAATCGATAAATGGCATTCAGAACAAACGGTTTTCTGCGAAAATTGCGTGAAATCTACAGTTTTTATTAAAACGTGTTTAACCAAGATAACAGATTTTCACGCAGGTATCGGCACATCTGAGCTGTGCACATTTCTTGTTAAATAAACCGCTCCTCAGTTAGTTGATCAGTCTACCACACGGCTCTCAATTGGCTCTCTAGTGCGTATAACCAACCAACCACACGAGGCGGAGACAAGCACGATAACTTTAGAAGGGGCGTCACGTGATCGGATCATTGATCGATGCACCGAAGTGTAGACGTGCACGCGCATTTATCCCTATGGTCTGAAGGTGGTTGCTTCAATCCAAAAGTCAAGTAATGACATTATACCTGATTGAAGGTCAGGATCAAAGAAAGCACGAGATTTTCGCTCAACATTTGCCCAAGAAACTGAGGAGGGCCGGAATCTCGATGTGATTTGAGCGGCAACCCCTCAGAAGGTAATGAGATGCTGTAGGTGGGTGGCGGAGTGGTGCAGTAAGGACCTGGTCACTATTGTGATCAACTAGCTCGGTTTTTCACTCATTAGAACGCTTGCTCAGATGACATGCTCACGAAAGCCAGACAAGCGTTACTGCACAATCGCGCATGACACACCGCAAATGAGTCTTCGCCTAATACAGTGGATATACGGGTGCGTGTAAAAAAACCGGGATGATATAAACTCGTCCGTCGCCAATTCTGTTATGCTGTCTTTAAAAAATGCCAGCTGGTGAACGCAGTCACCCCCCCATCCACCCCCTCCCAGAGAGTATTGATTTTCCGGGCAGATTTGATTAGAGAGAATGTTTGCTTAGAATTGACAGGACATGACAAAGGATGCCAAGTGTTTATCATGGCTGGCGAAATTCCAGATAAGCGTCTTATTGGATTTTGCCAAAAAATATGGGAAAACTATTCACAAAAACACGACCAGTTTAGGCTGTGTGCAAATACTGGGTCGGGAATTCAGACCAAGCTGACATCTTCAGGAGGTCACTCGTGAAAGGCTGGGGCAGCCAGGCGATAATTTCGTCTTAAGAATCTGGATACTTCTCCAAAGAAATCTTCGAATTCCACCGTTTGACTAAAATATCTGCATTCGAAAACCATCAGTTTGGATTGTAATCGGTGTCACTGATTTTCCCGAGCTGGTTTATTCAGTAGCGTAGATAGCTGAAGTCATGAGCACGCACATAGTCACGAAGTCAGAGAAGTAAAGAATCTTTCTGTTCAAACTTATTTCAATCAGATTTCTCTCAAATTCGATTGGAATATCAGAAAGAACCGAGTTTCATGCACATCGAATTGACGTTTCAAGCGTAATGAAACATGAATAGGAAGAGTGAGCTTGGCTGATGTCCAGAGAGTAAGGTGTTAAATTGACACAAGCTACAGATCTGCCAGCGGCATCTAACTACTCGTGAGTAGTCATTCAACCCTACGTGGATGAAAAATTTGACCGCATNCGCATCCCATAGCGTAACGACATACTCACTTGTGTCCAGTTAGTTAATCAGATAGTTCATCAATCATCGAGTACTTCAGGCGGTTAGACAAATGGATTCAAATACCTCTCTATCAAGACTGTCTCCTGAATGCTTCTGAGTAGTCTTTGACCTGCTTGACAAAATCCAGTTGGCATGGTTCTCCGTTATGCTCGATATCTGTTCCGCTTACTTCAGCTTTCACCCAATAAGATTGCATTTTCCCAAGTGGTTTGGTTTGCTAATGACCGTTTTAAATTGAATAATGTCTCGTTCGAGTAAGGTTATGACGATTTCCATGTTCACAGTTATAAAAATTGGCGAAAAATTCAGTTCGAATGTTGTTCTCTTGTTTTGTTCATGTCAATCACGCTGTCGATAAGCCTTAAATAACCTCGAATTCCTGGCATAAAAGAGAACTGATTTCATTGCTCCCCAATCAGCGTCTGCTTCGCACATTTGTGTCTGAATCATTCGTGTCGGTTGCTAGATTAGCAGTAGCATCTAAAAGTAGTATCTGCCAGGCAGTAGTATATCGTGGATGTTCTATTTTTCCAAGCTGTCGCCTGATCTACTTGAATGGCATTCGTCGTGCAATTCACCTCACCGGAGATCACATCGTCGGAGTGCGGCAGCTACAACCACTGTGCGAGGGGTACGCGGTTATTACAGCCGACAGTGATGATGATGATGATGATGATGATTGATGATGATGATGATGATGATGATGATGATGATGATGATGATGATGATGAT
>NW_008751819.1:156631-158721 GCF_000715545.1 Opisthorchis viverrini
TTGCAAACTAATTTGGTTTTTCGAGAGACTCAACTAGAACCCAGCTGATCACATCAAGCCCAGCTGGGTCCAGGTGAGTCTCTCGAAAAACCAAATCAGTTTGCAAATGAGTGTATATTCGCTAATTTCGTACAATTTGGTTTCAAGTAGAACATAAGGTTGACGGAAACTCGGGGAGTGCGCCTACCTGATGAGCCCCAAGAAGGGAGAAACTGATCGTGGGCTGTCGTGGAGTTTTCAGCAACATTATGAGTAGGGCATTACAAAAATCCTTTTTTGTTTTTTCTAAGCAAATCTGGGAAGAGACGGAGTAGTATTAGCAGCGTTGCCCGATGGCACTGGATGTTCATCAGTGCTTGCTTAACCTTGATTTGAACTCATGCTGATTATTCACGTGAGTCACAGAACTGGATTGGTTAATGGCCAATAAAAGAAAGAAAGAAAGCATTCAGCTGTAGCACCCTTTCGGTGCCTAGCTGCCATGCCACACGAAGGAAGCACGAGGGCTGGGATACTGCCAGGTTGCCCAAGCCTAGACAGGGGAAGTCGAGTGGTGGTGGTCGGATTCAAACCACGGACTTTCCGGTCAGTAAATTCGCGCTCTAACCACTTGGCCAATAAAAACATTGTGTGAAGGCTGAAGCCCTCATCCAACTACTCGATAATGTTAAACGTGACTTGTCGACGTAGTTTAGTTGCCATCGCCACGCTGACTAGCAACCTGTAATTCGATATGATATTCAGTTGGCAGAAGATATCAGAGAAATCCAGATGAGTACTCTTTCCCCGTTTGGTTGTGTCGATCGACTATGATTGCCGGGATCGCGCTTCGCTCTCATCCAGCGTACATTTGAACTTGTTGTCGCTGATCCTTTCATAAAAGACAACAGACGGCAAGTTCCAGTTACTAACACCCTCGTATGACAACGGCGTATTCGATGAGAGCTTACTAACATCCGAATTCCAATGGGTGAAGCGGTGTCCCGCTGGCCGAGCGTAGTTGGGCAAAGGAACATAAATCAACAAGCGTAGGTGCTTCGGCGCCCTCCACGCTGCGTGTTGCTGTTTGTTGCCATGCCATCTCCAGGGTCACACTCACATCGCGCCACTTACAATCGAATAAATGATGGCAATACCGACCTCCTTACTGATGTGCATGCGCACGCAGGTATTCCAGGTCCCGCCTCTTGAAGGACTGTATGCGACGGACGAACTAGAACCGACGCAGGTCAGTCTGAGTAGCTCTGAAAATCACAAGTGTCATCGGCAATAGGCTAGCCACGCAAATTGGATGTCTGTGGGTGAACCCTTGAAGTAGATCGAAAACAGTGCAGGATCAAGAGAAGACTCATGCGAAGTGCGATTTTGAACAGTCGATCTATTGAGTTGCCTCCTCTGAATCTTATCGGGCATTTCCAGCGAACAGGAAATCTTCAACCCAAAGTGGAGAGTCCATATAGAGTGGCTTTAGGGCGGATGCCGTTACAGGGGCCGTCTGCTCGGTCAAAGGACGTCTATAAGACCCATGTTTATTCTGGATGGTGCAGTTTGCTGCCAGCTTGCTTGCAGATGCAGATTCGGGGATACACAACACTGCATAAGTTAGCTGTACAAATCGTCATTCAACCCCATGGCACCTGGTACATATCCATCTGCTGCGAATGCGGTAGCAAAACTTTCAGCGACCTTCGCTATCTGTGTAGTGATGTGGCGCCATGCCTGTAAATCAGATTTTATTAGGTATAACTTCCCTCTGCAATATACTTTGGTTTTTATGGGAGACTCAACCGAATTTCGCCCGGAGTTCACGTTTACCGTATTCTCAAACTGAATGTGCTGCACAGAGACCACCTCGTGTGTCAGCTGTAACTCTTCTTAAGCTATCGATATATGTTTCATTTGGGAGATTTCATGTGAATTTCAGCAGCCTTCTGTCAACACCAATTCAAGCTACAAATGGGTACAATTTATCTCCAGGTTGGACAGTTTGGTGCCGATCAGGAATCTGGGCTTGACTGATGAGCCCCAAGAAGGGCGAAGCCGTTAGTGAGCAGTTTCAAGTTTTTTCGATCCCTATTTAGATCGGACAG
>NW_008751819.1:158819-172906 GCF_000715545.1 Opisthorchis viverrini
CACGCTTCTAAATGGGTCATGTCTGGGGAGATCCTAAAAAAACCAACTTTCATTGTCCAGCAACGAAGAGCATCCGGTCAGAAGCTACTCAAGGTTCCAATCGAATGGTAGGAATACAGACCACAACGCAACACAATTCAAAGCCAATTGATGGGACTCCTTGAAATGTATTCCAGTTAGCCCATCGCAGCAGCAGACATCAGCTAGCCCTCGAAAATGATTCAAACTCGAGCAGTTGATGAGAAAATTACCCATCTAACCGCGCCCCCACGATGTTACGTCGATTGGTGGCTTCACTCGATCGACTGCCACTGTTGTTTTGTTTGCACCACTGACTATACTGCCAGAGTCAGACAGGGGAATCCACAGTTACATAAATTCAACATTTCAGTCGGTCTTCAGTGCGGGGAGCACCCAAGTACTTTTGAAGAAACGTTCGCAAACCAGTTGCTAGACTCGGTGAGCAGATCAACTGTCACCTAAGTACCGGCCTGATTCCACGGAATTCTCCCGGAAGTTCCAGTCTGTTCGTCCTAGGAAAGCAAGGTAGCATGCTCGAAATATTCCCTACGTTGCTCTGTATGTCATTGCCATGTAAAGGTGTAAAGAACGATGAAACAAAGTCTAAATTGCCCACAGGAGGATAGTTTATACAAGAAAGTGCGTTGCCCGGAAGCTGTAGGGAGACACCGAATCGTGATTGCCCCAAACCTGACTATAAACGCAAGCTGTTCGTGCGCATCTCAGTATCTCCTTGTCGAATATGATTGTCACATGCAGCTGCTGGCTGTGGTTAGGTTAACATGTCTGGAACTTTGATTTGTTCAAGTTCACTTCAGAACAACAATCCAACTAGATGATGCTTCGAAGTTGGTTAGAAACAATGTGGTGTTTACGACGAGGACTTTGACGTTGCACGACATTTGACCGCCACATGGCGTAGAACTCAAGCAGCACGGCGGGCATTCGGACACACGTAGCAGTGATAGTTTGGCCAATTCTGGATGATTTCATAAACACATATGACGAGAACAAACGCGTGAGCGTAGAAAAACAAATTATTCTGACAAGCTATGGGGTCGACAAACACATCACAACGTAGCGGACAAATGTAAACAGTCAAGACAACAACTGCCATTGAAGTTGGGTTGCTAAATTTGGCCAGCAAATATACCTACCAGTCTTGGATGAACAGTCTTCCCGGCGTGCTAGTGCGATTATTTCATGTTAGTTTCGCTCTAAGCCGAGTCGATCGGCGGCCCACATGCTGAGCGGTACAGGGATTTGAACTCTTGGGGAACCAATTTGTGAGGCAAGCGTGTTCCCATCATTCTGGCAGCGCACGCTGCAGGACGGCTGGAGTGTTGTCCAAACGCAGGCGATGTGAGCATTTTGGATGCTCATTACAAGCGGAGTCAACCTTTCCAAGGCCGGATGTATCAGCCGGGTGGGAAAACTTAAATCAGCCAGGTCGCAATTTAGTTCATTCCTTTAAAGTGTGATCACTCAGTCAACGAAGATAAGTTGTTCAGCACATTCACACTTTGTGGCTAGCGATACCTCTTGGAAGAAGACCACTCATCATAAATTTTTTTCTGCATATCGACCTCCTTTCGGAAGGCGTATACAAGGACAACCAACATTGGTCTCAAAGTAGTATGGGACAAATAAACCGATGTGAGCGAAATACACTCATTTGCAAACTGATTTGGTTTTTCGAAAGACTCACCTGGAACCCAGGTGAATCTTCCGTTTGTGATGATTCCAGGTTTTAAGTAGAACATAAGGTTGACGGAAACTCGGGGACTGCACCTATCCGATGAGCCCCAAGAAGGCCAAAACCGGCCGTGGGCTGTCGACGAATTTTCAGCAACTTTATGAGTAGTACATTACAAAGATGTACGTGGATCGCGATAGCTAGAATATCGTAGCGACTGAAACATGAAGTGGCCTGGTGCAGCGCATTCAGTTGCCTGGATTCATCACAAACGGGGGTATTCAGCTAGGTTTCAGGCGAGTCACTCAGAAAACCAAATGAATTAGTAAATTAGTGTGCTTCGCTCATTTTGTGCGGTTTGGTTTTAAGTAAAACATAAGGTTGACGGAAACTCGGGGACTGCACCTACCTGATGAGCCCCAAAAAGGCCGAAACTGGTCGTGGGCAGTCGACAAATTTTCAGCAACCTTATGCGTAGTACATTACCAATGTGAGATTTTGCAACGCGGGACCATCCGATGCCACTCTACCGGGCATATTCAAACCACGCTTAAATACTACATCTTATCTAGGGGTTCCGTACAGAAATCCACCAAAGCTTCCTACCTTGATTCCACCTGGGTGAGTTACAGAAAAACCTCAGTCGTTTATGCTTTCATCACGTGAAACCCTAGAAAACTAGGTCAACCAATTAAGTTGTTGCTGGACACTGAACTCAAGGGATACCCCGGGTGTGACATCTACTACCCTCGAAGAAGCTAGCGGAACTCAGTGCTCATTCCGGCAAATAATCGCTTACGATTTGTACAGCTCTTTGGTCCGCAGCTCAAGTCACCCAAAGACCAATCAAATTACGACAAGATTCCCCCTAAACCAGCCATTCACATCAGGCAATGAGGAAGTAGCCATCCGACTGCGAACTCATGAGGTCCCTACGACTGTTGGCGAAACGTTTTCAAACCGATTGCCAGCCTCTGAGAGTAATGTCCCGTTCCTTGTCACTCTATTTATTGACCCAACTTTATAAAACCTAATAGACAGATTTAGTCACGTGTTCGTGCGTCAGACAGGCCAACTGGTCGATCAAAACGACGCAACCTTTGCAAGTAAGCCTCATAAAGCTGGAAAGAAGGAATAGTGGATGCTGAATCGCAACAAACCTGGCAACCGTCGGTTTTTAGGACTAACCAGACAATGAACAACGTGTTCATCTACATTTTTCTTGTTTTCAAGGGAAGCAGCCTTTAAAGACTGGTCAATCAAATAAATGGAGAGTAAAATTTAGGTTTTTATCTCAGATAAACTGATGAAATCAGTTCAAGACAAGCAGCTAGATGTGGAAGGTCCCCGTCGATTCCCTATCAACCCATTCAGACAAAAGCTGGATAAAGAACCGTTTCGAAGTGGAATTAAGTGGGAATGGATGAGCCTTGTTCAGGCTCCAGAATTTCTCTATCTTATTGATTCTCAAGTGCTTTCGTTGATTACTTATAGAATGGTCTTGCAGTTCCCCGTGGATTCATCACCATAAAGTATGTGGAGGAGATGTGGGGCAAAGCCTCAAGCGGCACACTTCCGCTAAGCAAAGGAAATTACCAAAAACGGTTAAAACATCCCCTGGGCGACCCTATCAATTTCGCCATCTTTAGCCAAATGTTGGTGAGCGGATCCACACAAAATACGCGGTCTCAACAGAGTTCGTATAAAAATTCCAAAGGTTCTACCCGTCTATCTGGTTGGCAGGAGACTGACTGCGAGCAGATTAAACTATCTTCCATGTTCAACCAACAGATGCAAAGTAATTTAAGACAGAATGCATCCATAAAGGGAATCGAACGTAGGTCGCTGCAATCGGATTACGTGTAGACTGCCATGCAGAATGCCCAAATTCAGTCAAAACAATGAATGTTGTGTCTTTGATGTACGGACGTTTCTCTCCCGAGGAAAAATTTCCTTCGAAAAAAATTCCACGTTTGTCTGGTCCCCTAAGTGGTCTCTTTATTGAAGGACAACAGAATAAGAATGACTGAATCGTTGTCAGTAACATACCATCTGAAGTAGACACCTGACACATTTATTCACTCACTGTTTGAACATAGCAGAACTCAAAAATGCTCAACGCTAAAGACATAAGACTTTTGAACATGTGAGTTTCACACCAGAGAATGGTCACTATCATATCTATGGAGCGCGACCGGGACTGCAATCCCGAAATGGTCGATTGATTTGCTGTTTAATAAAATTAGTAAATATGTTTGTGATGTTCTACTCATAAGGTTGCTGAAAATTCATCGACAGCCCACGTCCGGTTTCGCCCTTTCTGGGGATCATCAGGAAGGTCGTCGCATTTTCAGCAACCCTGTGAGTAGTACATCACAAATATATACATGTATCGCGTATCTTGAATATCGTAGCGACCGAAACATGAGGTGGCCTGGTGCAGCATATTCAGTAGCCTGAAAACATGACAAGCGAAGGGTCCGCTGGGTTCCAGGTGAGTCTTTCGCAAAACCGAATTAGTTTGCAAATGAGTGTGTATTCGCTAAGTTAGTGAATATTTATATTTAGTGGTTGAGTCTCTGCTCCCAGATGCAAGAAAACAAGAACTAACAAGTCTTACTGTACACCTCAACTGAAAAATCCTCCTCTGAATTTACCATGGGGCCTTACCCACATTGTTCGGCGAGGAGTGGCCCGTCTGATGAAACCGTATGAACTACTGATGTGGTTAGTTAGTAGTACTTCACCAAAACTTCAGCCAAAACCTAGTCATTTTGAAACCAGTTAATTTTGCAGAGATTATGCCTTCCTTGTTTAAGTACATTTTTACGTAAAAACGGAACAATTTGTAGAGGTTTGTTTGAACCAACATCAACGCACTTCCCGAAATCTGTGCCGTATCGTTTCGGACACACCAGGCCCCGGAAACTTGAATGACTTGTGGGCCAACAATGATTTTTAAGCTCATATGCATGGTACAGCTGCCGAAACCAAGTACTCGACAGAGTTCTTCGCACTACACATCTCTCAACTTCGGGATTACGTTTAGAAGACGTCCAGGAAACTTTATGATCGGTTGTGAGATTTGTGTGGTTCATAGCACTCTCCTTTGAGCAGTTCTCCTTCTGTGCCAGGGGAATCAGGTTCTGAGGGGTAGGCATCAAACAAGAGAAGCATCAAACTGTAGATTCCTCATTGTAAGTGTTGTGGACTGAAGTTTTCGTCATGCCTTCTTAATACGGTGAACCCGATTCTGGATAGTCGCTTGCTAGCTTGATGCGATTGGCCGAACCGGAGAGCCAATGAACGTTTGAAACAGCCGATCTGTTGAACACTGACGCGCACAGGCGTATCTTGTGCACCCGAAAACGGGCTGTTTATAAATCACACATGGGATGCTCTAGGCGGGCCAAAAAGTGATAGTAAAAATAGTACCCGTCTGCCAAGGACAAGTGAAGAGTAACCAATTAAATTTGTCCCAAGGAAAACGATTATTCTATTGGCTGTTTTGTAGTCCAGTGAAGTTCGGAGCTGGTTCTGCAAATAGTTGGAAGTGATCAATAGTTCATTTCCTTGACTGTGCAGAGGTTCGAACTCTGGACATACTAGAATAAATAAACCAAGTTATGATAAAATAGTACCAGGTTTTAGATGCTAAGCTGCGATGGCACTTGATGTAAGCAGGAGGGCTGAGTTACGGCAGGGTTAACCAAGCCTAGACAAGAACATTCGAGTTTCCAGGGTTGGTTTCGAACCATGGTTGTTATAGCCAGCAGATTTACATTTAACCACTGAGCTCAAGGAGGTAAAAGAGGAACTTTTCGAACAATAGTGAGTTCAGTTCAAATTTCGAGGGTTTTAGGTTGCGTGAAGATATTCAGAACTTTTCTATAGAGGAAAATGTCGGTAGCTCAAGTAGCTTAGATGGTCGTTGGCTTGTTCGTTGAGTTGGACAATTTGATTGCAAACGTTTCATCACCAATCGAGGTGGCATCATCAGTGCGTTATTGGGTTGTGGTTGTGTCAAAACCACTAACCCACGGCTACGCACCACTACACTCTCCAATAACGCACTGATGAGGTCACCTCGATTGGTGATGAAACGTTTGCAATCAAGTTGCCCAGGTCAGCGAACCAGCCAACGACCATATTCAGAACTATCTCGTTATGTACACGCACGTAGCTGCGACACACCTGTCTCACCAAGTACAAAAATCTATGAATTCTCCAGTTCTTTCGATTCTACTATGGAATTAATAAATCGATAATGAGACCGTGAAATCTCTGCTAGCAGATTTCACTCACTGATTTCCGCATTTCATATCGTGCACAATAACTCAAACGGATCTCCCGCAAACTTACGTAATAAGTACTGACGTTTTACGAGCTTGAGTTTAATTCGACGAATTTATTCTGGCTTGATTCGGCTCACCGTTTTTGTTGGAAAACTTTCCGGAGGCCATTCAGCTATCTGCTAGCATTTATTTGGCGAGCACATTAGTGGGACACATACACATTAAGTGCGAGGATGCGGAGCGACAAATGAAATTCGCCCGGTCGTCCAATGGCGCATGTTGGCAAGCACAAATATTCAGAAAATGTTGTTCTGTATTATTCTTACAAAAGTGATTGATGCGGACGCCAACCCGTTAATCGGACAACACGGCAAAAAAATTTTACGGCTCAACGAGCCGGCACCACCCAGACCATGAAAATAACAAATCGCTAAAAATGCTTCTGTTCCAATGCCAATTGTCTCGTTCAGGATGGTTACATTCATCGCTGCAATCTGATCGAGTGTCCAGGCCGACGCGTCCACCCACGCATGCATGCATGCACGCACGAAAACACACACGAACGCACGCAAGAACACACGCACGTACGCACGAAAACACGCACGCACGCAAGCACGCACACACGAACGCACTCACACACGCACGAACGCGCGCACGCACGTATGCATGCATGCATACACGCCGATCTGTCTGAATCACACATGATAATGAAAACTCATTTCACTGATATAATTAAAAACGGATTAAATTAACTTGTGAATGTTCTGAAAAAGTCGAACCAATCCGCAATGAATATTAATTGTGATTCCTGCATAGATGAGCATGAATTTACTTAATTTTTTTCAGCGAAAAGGGCGGAACAACTTCAGTTTTCGTTAACATCAAGAGTCGGACAAAATTTAGCACCTCATTCACACTGAAGTAGGCTACCTTGCATTGCCAGAAGCAAAACCGTGAAGTTGACAGGATCGTCTGGGATGGATAGAGTCTAGCTTCAACATTGCTACCTCTTACTTGTAGCCTCACTTGTAGAGAGCATTTTTCAGTGTATTTTAAAACTTTTCAACGAATATCTTGCTAAAAAAAATCGTGAATCAAAGTGAACCCACTCATTCAGATATAAAAAATGAAGTCAGTCGATACTAAATTGTAAATCGGACTGAGGAAACATTTTTTGACATCCGCACTTTTGGCCATCCGCACTGCGAGTAAACTCAACTGAATCATGTCGAATCCGGATAATCCTGCTTCAAGCCCGAGTCTGTCAATGTGATCCCCTAAGTTGAGTTGTCTAATGTGGTATAATTCACTGGCAATCACAGTGATTCCTGGTTCTGATAGGTTTACAATTACAACAACAACGACCGATATTGTGCTCGAATCGATATTACCAGATGACTGATTTTCAAAACATAATTCGGTCGCTAAACAACCGGGCCTTTCATTGTAATTTGATCGAAATCAGTAGCAACGTAGGTGGTTTGGTATTCGAATTCCTGCCAGGTTGACAAACTTGCTCCTAGTGGGAACACAATTCCTTTGTAACGGAGGTAAAGTGGTTCGCCCCACCTGCTTCATTAGCGTTTTTGGTGGCCCCCGTTTATCAACCTCCCGTTTAACCTTTGCTTCCTCCACTCGACTAAATACAGCGTCTAATTTTCGCATTTCTCCGAACAACGGTATCACGGTAGAAGTCAAACACAATCTAGTTTTTTTAATCGAAACCTTTGTCAGAAACAGCACCAACGAACTTTTGGCTTTTTACGGAGGTCAGGTGATATTTTCACTGTGGATTTTATGCCTCAGAGATGAGGAGAAGAGTTATGCATCTCCGATGTAAATACGATCAGTGTTGCTATAGACAACATACAACAAAACTAACAGCTGGGAAGTCTGATAAACTATGGTAGAAGGAATTATCGTCTGTAGAGATCTTATCAGGAAGATATAAAAAGTTTAGAACGTAGGAAGACTAACAAAGAAAATGGTGTACTTTCGGGCAATCTTATTAAGCACTCAATAATCATAGTAAAATAAACAAGAGTATAACTAAAGTATTGAAGTTTGTTAGGCTACATTCCACACGGATCCCTCTTTTTCCGGTCGCAGTCGGGTGCTGCTACGGCCGAGAAGTGTATCCCACGCAAGATCGGTCAAAAATCCGGGTCCGCCATCAAGCCGAGATCTGATTGGTCGAAAGTCTGGACCCAGCAGCCAAACAGGTAGGTAACCAGCGTTCCTGGCACATTATTTCATAGACGAGCATCTTGCAAGCGATTTGTGCCAAAGTCTGTCGTCTGCATCACAACACACGACCAGCTACAACTCCTGATTTGGACTCAGTGAATAACGTTCACTAGAGAGATCACGCATAGTCTCACAGGTCATGTGCGGCGATTCACTCATTACTGCAGTCACTGATATTTACTACAACGAAATCAAGTGACATTTAATCTGACAGCTCGCTGTGGAAGTGGTCAAGGTCATCACGCAGAATCACCAGTCACCGCGAATGCCCATTTCATCCATCGCCAGAATATTGATTGCGACCAATCACAGACAGAAGCCGGATAGCTTGCTCGCCATTCTACTGCGTGATTAAAACTCAGTACGGCTAGATATCAGTGAGGCGTTATTGAGCAAACGACTGCAGCGTATCTTGTACGCATTACTGCTGTATCGACCTATTGGCCAATTTGAAGAGAGATTCGGTTTGGTTTCAGTTAACTCTCCCATTACAACCAAATTAGCTTGCACTTTGAGAAATCCACACAACCACTGTCCAAGTAGAACATCAATAGTGTTGCTTCAAGATCCTTTCTTGTTTTGTCCTCTCAAACGTAGTCGTCTTACACGTGTTGATTTCACAGTGAGTTGCACGACTTCGTGCTGGTGGATGACCGAAATCGCGTCCCTTAGAATATGATCCCAGTGAGCGTTACAACTGTGCGCGGCAAAACCCAAGCTTCTGGTTATATCATCATCATTATCATCATCATCACCATCATCAGCATCACCATCATCATCATCATAATCAAACTCATCATCATCATCATCATCATCATCATCATCATCATCATCATCGACAGCATGACATCAGTGTTCAACACCGATGCTTCACTGCCGTACAACCATGATTTATTTGAAAGCCTTATTGTAAAGAAAAGAGTAAAGGTGGACGGGGAAGGGACTTAGTGCTAGCTTACCACAATCATTCCGAGGTGCCTACACCTCCAGACATTCACTCAGGCAATCTGGATAGAAACTGACAACAAGAATGCCACTGACATCGGTTCGCATCCATATCCCGTAGTGTCTCCAACCAGGTACAGTGGAGACCACGCGGTCCCCATCCTGGTCCCATCATGAAGGGACTGAACCTTCCCGTGGTGTGTCGGTTCGCGCACCTCACGATCCATTGAGCTATACTAGGGAATGTCCCCGTGGCACTAACAGAGTCTCTCATACCAGGTTGGTCAATGGTTAGAGGTCTGACGAACACAGTCTCCTGGCCCTCCAGGTTGGGGGTTGGAATATGTGGCGACTTGTTCCGTAGAAATGGTAATGCATTTGCATTTCCCGCCAAACACCGCTGCCTTGCGGTTAGGCTTTTGAGCCGGAGGCTCTGTTGGTTGAGTAACCTAATCGTCCTCCTGTCTAGGTGTGGGCTCCCTGGCAGTATCCCAGCCCTCGTACAACCATGACATTCACGACTTTTGGTAATAAATATAATCCGGTTCCCTAAGAAGCGTAAAACAACCTACAGCCAGACGGTGATAAAACCTAATTAAAACCTAGCCAGACGGCCATTAAAAACACTCCGTTTCTGCTTAAATAATGCAGTTTCTCCTCTATCAGAAGATACCCTAGGATAGCGATTAAAATCAGAGTGTCCTTCAAAAGTTCCACAAGGTTCAGCTTGAGCTTTTGGGGATCAAGAAAAAAATTATTGTATTCTGCAATGGTCCCCTTTTTGAATGAAATATCTGAAGGGCTTGGTAGCCATGATTGTCATTCACAGGTTGAGATATATTCAATGTACTCAGATGTATTCACTCACTAAATACGACTTTTACAATAGCACAAGGCGGAAGCGTACGAATCACACTCGCATGCATCAAGAAAACCGACGAAATGACTACAAGGCTTCCGAGGCAGCGCAGTTCGACGGTTGCCCACAAAAGACACGATCTCCTTTCTCTTATCTCCATTCAGAAAGATGCAGAAGGATGAGAATTCGATTGAAACGCCCGTCACATACTGGCTCGAAAGAAGAACGTGAATTTACAGAACTAGGATGCTCTATCAAGGAGCAAACACCAAGCATGTCGAAACTGATTTAATTTATCAACCAATAATCGTAAACGGATACCGGAACTATGGATCTCAAAACTACTAATTAACCATATAAAACGCTCTCAGAAGAAGCAGGAACTCGCGATTCAAACGGGACGTTCCATTTGACTGGAGTGGGCGCCCAACCAACTAGTCAGAGAACTAAATTGACCAATAAAATAAAGAAAATAGGACGAGGTAACCAAGCAATCAACCAATCAAACCGAAGTTAGGCGGTTCTGCAACACAGATCTCATACGGACCAATGGGAGCATGAGAACGCCTTTTCCCCACCAGCCAATCACGTTGAGAGGTAACGGATACTATTTAGGCGTTATATAAAGGCAAGTGGGTAAGAAGGAATTGTCCATTCATCTGCAAATAGACGACGCCTATTCCGTTGGCGACGGATCTCTTGAAGTAAGATGCTAGGCTCTGCGAACGGATCAAAGGCTGCCCAGTCAACTACTAAAAGGACACTCATTCACATTCCAAGTGCGCAACTCCTGAATCTACCAGCTTTCTTCCTTTGGTTGAAAAAGATAATTTTGGAATCTGGAGGGCAATGGAACGGACACAACGTTGGTTACGTCATCTCATCGTCAAACTGACTGCCCACAATAGGAATGAAGTGACGTTTCGATGGCTGATAACCTGAAAGCAGTCTGGTTCACTTTAAACAGGTCGTATTACAAGCTCAGCTCCAGGGTTATGTTCTGGCTGTTTAGTTAGCTGATTTCAAAAATTTTGTGGAAGGTGCTTCCTACACCCTACTAACACAAACGTCTTCCGATTCAATGGACCGAAATGTCGCAGGGACAGGGCACCACACGACTCCAATACGAAGCCACCAGAGTTTGTATAGACCTCGACTTTAATATAATCTCGAGTGTATACTGGGACTGTGGCAGGCAGCCAGACAATTCAAGAGACGTTTATTTGTCCCCCATATCTCGACCCTTACATGAGATCATGCGTGGAATCGGGACCCCGACGAAAACCGCGATCTCCCGCGCGCGCCGTTCTTTAATGGATGGACGCCTCGAATAGGGAGTCCGGTAGACATTTGTTTGCACATCTTCAGCTCCCGCGGGCCGAATGGTCTCTGCGGTTTGACCTATGTCCCAGCCAGTCTCCGAATATCTTCGTTTTTGCACCTTCTCGTGTGAATATATGCTATTGAGCTGTTTGCTTCCATCCAGTGTGTCCGAAGCTGATTGATCCTCTTTGTTTTCCAAGCACTTGTTGGCTTCTGGACTGCTGGACCACCATTCTGAAGCTCGTTTGGTGGGGCATCTACGCTCTTCGTTCAAAGAATTGTATAGGCCATCCAACACTGGTATAAGCATGTAACTGGTTCGAATAGCAGGTTAATGAACGGGAAATTGATAATCTGCTGAAATCCAACCAAGCGAAAGAACGCAATTTTGTCGGGCACATGAAACTTCCAGCTGAGAAGTCATCACTCGACCAGCCAGCTGATACGTGTAACCAGGCGATGTGGCTTCCGTACGTGAAACACATCTTGTCTAAGAGCGAGTTAAAACACTTTGCTGGTTAACCGCTCATGACCGAACGATTAAGTTTTCAAACTTCTAGGTGGGTGGTCACGGGTTCGAAACTCTCTGAAGTTTCGTGGAATGCATCCTGTTGATGATTTCCAGTGAGGATGAACGGTGCTTTTCAACATCGATTGACTCCGCTTACAGAATGAAATCCGAATTTGAATTTGCCAGATCTCCTCACGCTGCCATTTAGCATGAAAGTATGTTCCCCAGTATCCTAAAACAGGTTACTATTGGAAATCGGGACATGCGACACAGCTGTGTTATTTTTCCAGTGTGTGCTTTTACCTGGTTCGGTAACGAAGTCCATTTTAACAGACAGTGGTGAGGTTAGAATCTTTCTGTGTAACAAAGTCCTTAGGTGAAATGGTTCAGCTGAAGGTGAACCTAGCATAGCAGATGATCCATCCATGCGGCATTCCGACGTAGATATCCAGCTAACATACACGAAAGACTGCACCCACAAGTAGTATGTGTGTACCCGTTAGCAGGTACTGTGACGTACAAAGGCCTAGATTCCGGTGATTCGCTGAGCGTAGACTGTTTGGCGTCACACGGTCAGCTGGGGCTGTAGATGGCGCGACAAGTATGTTTGACCGAGCGATGGATAAACACAGTTCAACATAGAGGAGGAGGTGGTCACCTACCCATCAAACGGTCGTTCAAATTCTTGCTTCGTCTCTCACACACAAAATTCCTCTGGCCAGTGCACACATTTCCACAGCCTTGAGAGGAAGAAGGACAAAGAAATCGTGCGAGGTGTCTCGTAAAATATGCTCAGATGGTACGTTGAATACAGAACTGACATAAGGTAAACGGATACCAGGATATGTTTTTAATAAAATACATGAGGCAGCACTTAGCAATTGAAAAGGCTAGAATCTCGACGGTTCCAAAGTCATTGTTTAGAAGAGACAGTGCTTCTGAAAAAATTAAACGAAAACTAGCGACTCCCATTAATACTGCTCAGTTAAGGACCCGTTTCATTATTAATCATTCGCTGAAAGTAAACACCAAGGACTGGGCCCCGGATCCATGACTTTTCTAAGACAATTTGTACATTTGCAAGCTACGTTGGTCGGATTATTTGACAAATATCTCGAGAAAGAGCTGAGCACATGTTGCGAAACACGTGACCACGGGGATTACAGTTCACGTGATCACTACAAAACACCTGATTGATCCGGCTGATGAATCGAAGGTCGTTTGGCAGCGCACTGAAGATAGAGAGGTGAGTGTCGTTCGACTAAACCAGTCAAGCATCAGAAATGTCACGTGACAGCGTTCGTCGTATAAGCTAATCGTTTCATGGATGAGGAGATACCAGCGAGTTTCCAGCAGTCAGAACGAAAAGAGTTCCGAATGCGACTTGAATAACTAAATGACACTTTGAAGAACAATTATTTAGTGACAAAATCAATCAATCCGTTGACTACTCACAAAATGCAAGTGATATGTTCAAACAGGGTAACTTGTAGTCACAACCGGAATCTCAAGAATGGTTGTGCGACTCAGACTGAAGTTAACGAAAGTAGACCGTACCGCTGAAGACGTTCACGAACTATGTGCTTCTTGGCGCTGAGTGATTTTTTTCGGAGAAATCGCAGAAAAGCACCGTACAACTGCTTCGTTCTTATTGGAAATCATCAGCGGTGCGCATCTCACGGAAATCCAGTAGAGAGCTTTGAAACCGTGACCACATGGCAAGTAGTCTGTCTGTCGGTCTCGACTGGCTGGTCAGCGGTGTGATTAGCTATCATTTAGACATAGTATAGTACCAATCCTCCTTTACTCAGGGAAACCGTCTCACATGGTCACGTGGTGTTTAATGGTTCTTCGAATTCCTAAATCTGTTCACACCACCAACAATTTTTAAGTAGCTAAGCGGAAAAATAAAATTCCCTACTAAGTGAAATTTTCATCTCGGAAGGTTTCAGTTAAGACTCCACTTACACGGAAATATCTCCAACAAAACTACATTTCTGAACTGAAAATAAGTTCATCTTCGAGAAATACACTCATTTGCAAATCAATTTTTTCCCTATAAAATATACTGCGATATCTCGAAAATCGTGCCAGCTGAATCATGAGGCGGCCTGTTGTCGCAAATTCAGTTGTAGAATATCATAAAGGAGCGATTCAGTCGAGTCTCTCGTGAAAGCAAAATTGATTTGC
>NW_008751819.1:173388-174919 GCF_000715545.1 Opisthorchis viverrini
GGTCATATGCTTCTTACCAATCTGATATGGATTTCTATTCGAGCGCACACTACTGGGAAAGACGTATGCCTATGAAATCGAAATTGGTTCGACAGTCGCACTCTGAGTCTGACACTTCATTTGAGTCCGGTTCGAACTAGCGACGATACTACACAGAAACTTCTGCAGAATACTGCTATTGAATGTGCAACCAAACCAAACTGCATCTCGGGCAGTTCAGTTGCACTTCCTCCTAAGCCGCTCCAATTTCTCAACGAGTTTGAGGTCTTGTATAAGTTTA
Source organism: Opisthorchis viverrini (assembly GCF_000715545.1). Classification (NCBI taxonomy): domain Eukaryota; kingdom Metazoa; phylum Platyhelminthes; class Trematoda; order Opisthorchiida; family Opisthorchiidae; genus Opisthorchis; species Opisthorchis viverrini. The sequence continues at coordinate 173,669 of NW_008751819.1, forward strand.
GAAGGAGAGAAATTCCAAAGTAACTCTGACACATAACACCCTCTTGATCAAGTGTTTCCGGACAATCAATCGCATTTTCGGTCTCCGTTGACGTACACACAATTGTTCACTGAGAATGGTCAACTCCCTGCCGACTGAAAGGACTAGGGACTGTGTACAAAAGTAACTGCAACGATTGCGCTAAGGTTTATATAGGACAAACTGCCAGGGAATTGCACACCAGAATTGGTGAGCATGAAAGAAGGATTAACAAGCCATTAAGGAATGCAGAAGAATACCAAACGCTGGTCAAAAACTCAGCTATGGGCGTACATGCCTTAGACACGGGACATAGGGTAGATCTGGAGAATGTGGAAGTTTTAAGACGGGGACTGCGATTCACACCACAGCGGCTGATAGCCGAGGCGGTGGAAATTACCAAGCATCACAGAGTGAACAGAATCGAGGGTGTGGAGCTGGCGAGCGTATGGAAAGCGGTCTTAGATAAGCCGAGTTGACACGTGACGGTGTGGTTGTCAATCCACTTAGGATCATTAGAAAAAACCGGGGGGTAGGGGTGGAAACCTCAACCGACCAAAGGTCACAGCATCCCTCTTACACAACTTTCTTAGCACTAGCTCACCCACACAGCCCAACAGAAGGTTCAAACGAAGTCCAAGAGGAACCATCAAATGAACCGAACCAGAAGAACTAGACCCTAGGCTGGACCCAAACACATGTGGGTTTCCCCACCGACCCAACACTTGTTCAACCACTCTAACACACTAAAATCCCTCGGCCGACACCCAACAGAGATTTAGCTTGACTTAGCTGATTGGTTCTCCTTCCGCCTTAAATCTCGATCAACCTCGGAACCTAGTCACTTGGCCTGACGAAGCTTTTGTGTCAAAAGCGAAACGTTGCCAAGCAATAAATCTACCGATTGTCACCAAACTTTTTCGAAAACTACTCACATGCATACTGAAAACCCTTCGACAGCCCACGACCGGTTTTGCCCTTGTTGGGGCTCATCAGGTAGGCGCAGTCCCCGAGTTTCCGTCAACCTTATGTTCTACTTGAACTTCAGTCGGATCCCAGACTATTCCGCGTCTCTTATGGTTAAACTACTTGAATGCTAAGCAATCTCATTGTGTTCAGCGACCTCATGAGTAGTGTTTTATTTTGGGAATCGTGATACAGTATGCCACTCGCAACGCAAGAGCTCTCTTGCTATTATATATATATATATATATATATATATATATATATATA
>NW_008751819.1:175456-182363 GCF_000715545.1 Opisthorchis viverrini
CAAACGTGTGGAGAGCGGTCTTAGATCAGCCGAGATGACACGAGGTGGTGTGCAGTTATCAGCGAAATCGCTAGGGTCTAAAAGTACAAAATCCCAGTAGAGTTAGATCCAATTAACCACCCCACCCCCATCCCCAAACCAATTGTCCCAGCACCCTTGGACGAACACAGGTGAACGAAATCTGTGAACGACCCCAAGAGGAAATTTCCATCAAAGTGTCCTAGACTAAAAAACCAAGGAGGAAAAATCCGGGTTCATCATAAAGACGAATGCCCCCTAACCAATCCATCGTAAATCTTAGTCATCCCCACTAATCAACAAACAGGGACATCAGACTTAACACCTAGCACTGATCAAGTCACTAGTCATAAGGAATCTCACGGATTGGTTCCCTGACTGCCTTAAAAACCCAGTCAGCCTACTTACTTACTCACTTGGCCTGACCAAGCTTTTGTGTCAAAAGCGAAACGTTGCCCAGCAATAAATCTACCGATTGTTTACCAAACCCCTCTGAAAGTGATATTCCCTTCTTTCGGTGATGAATGCAATAGAAAAATTGGGTCGCAAAGTCCCACACTCTAACAGCCCATAACCGCCGGTCGAACTAGTTTTAAAAACCACAAGTTCCCTGCTACTCAGGACGAACCCATTGGATCGAGTAGTTATGTCCTCTGCTGGCGACTTCTGGCTGGGGCGATGTTTTACAGCCGAATGGTCGCACAAAACCAGATATGTCATTGGAATTTTGAGTAGGAACATTGAAAAGTTAGTGGCTGAAAACTGACGCCAGTCGGCAAAAGGAGGATTGACTCAGAAACTGCAACGTTGAGAGCTTTCAAGACAGATTTGGAATCAGAAAACTCAGACGCTGTCATGTTGAACTATCCACCTTCAGTGGAACATGGTTCTCGATCATGGGAAAACTATGGGTAACATTATCAAAGAGATCATGGGATCAGATTAACCGAAGCCGTTGGTATGAACCAAACTGTCTTTGAACAGTTCCACTAATTTGTCGGTTTGTATGCTCCCAGGATGAATCGTTCTGTGGATAAACAGGACGAATTCTGCAAATACTGAAATCATGTCGAGTACTTGTTTTTTCCTCTGGTGTTTGACGTTTTAGCTTATCACCACCAAACTGTGGATCAACCTTGGAGAGACATCTAGGTTACTAATTGGTAATTTGTTGAAATATTGGTAGCTCGGATGAGTTTATTGGTTGTTGATCAGGTGGCCGTCGATCTGTTCGCCGAGGTTGGCAATTGGCTTGCAAACGCTTCGTCACCATACGAGGAGACATCATCAGTGCACAGTTGGGTGGGTACGTCTTCCTTGCCTGCGTGCGTTTATGTAGCATTCGAAGGGTATCTGTTATCTTCTGACGTGACTGGCCAGTTAAAGTGTAACAAATTCGGTGAATCAACAAAGATTACAAACGGACCAATAGAATCCCCAAATTTGTTACAATTTTAGTAGCCAATCACGTCGGAAGATAACAGATAGCCTTCGAATGCTATATAAACGCACGCAAACTCCCCACCCAACTGCGCTCTAAGAGGGTGTCTCCTCATATGGTGACGAAACGTTCGCAAGCCAATTGTCAAGCTCGGCGAACAGATCAACAGCCACTTGATCAACAGCCAATAGGTCAATAATTGGATACAACCGAGAAATGGGAAGCAGCATCGTACGACAGAGAGATCTCAGGATACGTGTTGGTGTTCTCAAAGACGCGAAGTTAGTGCCAACCAGATTTAGTATCGATTGCGTTAGATCAGCCAGGGTTACAGACGTTTGAGTAAACGGACGTTGAGAGAGAGAGAGAGAGTGGAATGGAATTTCGTACCAAGAGAACCAATACGGCTTTTTTGCAGTACATGGTGCATGCGTAAACACCAAGGAAGAGCTGGTGGCTGCTTCGGGTGATAGTCTGCACAACAGCGTTGACGATCGCAGTTTACGAGAGTTGGCCGTTTCGCCTCTCACGAATCGATGGCTCGTATTTCCCCCAACGAGTGTTCCCTCGGATACTTATCCGCGGTATCCAGCTCCGATACAACCTGCTCAGGACGAGAGTTAGAAGGCCATGGTGGCCAGACGATCTTATGTCGTGGGAACTGTGGCCAACCGGAGAATTTGGTGCATATTTTGCAATCCTGCTGGATCACGCATGATGCCAGATGTGCTCGTCATAATCTGGTTGCAAGGAAACTCGAAAAACGTCTCCGTCGACTGGGATACACCGTCTTCGAGGAGCTGAAAGCACCTACTCCTACGTCGTTCCTCGAACCTGACCTAATCGCTGTTCGAGATCGCCGTTCAACTGTAATAGACGTCAGCATAGTCTCGGATGGGCGTGGAGTGACAGCGTTGAATGAGAAGTATGGTGCTGATGAATATTCCCTCGCCATAATCTCAGCCCTACATGTCATCGGTTGTGATATCGACGGACACTTCGTGCCTGATGTGCGAGTCTTGACTGTGCTAGCTCACACTGCACCTTGAAGAGCATTCACCATTGTTTGTCCTTTCTTTGGCTGTTGGTCTTTAGACGCGTGTTCCCATACCAAAATCTTTACATACTTTGGAATTCATCTCATCAGACTGGCACTGTCCTTGGCATGATTTCGAATGAGACGTTTCTCTTTTTTCTCCCATATTCTCCTGTTACTCTTTCGCATTCATCGCTTGCATTCACCTTTTATGTTTGTGACCATGCTCTTCAAAAATAAACAATAGTATGCGTTGAAGATGGCCATCATAAACAAGAGAGGTTCATCTAGATCCCCACTGGTTTCCCCGTCAAAACCAAAGTGCTGTGCAGTACTGAGAGTAGTTGGTGAATCCCTTCAAATTTCGATTTCATGAGAACATTAGGTGGACGGGAACCCCTGATGAACCCCACTTGGACAAAACAAATCGTTCGCCTTAGAAACATGTGACTGGTTTCCCTCGATAGGCGAATTTACGTTCAACGAACTGTTTCAAACCAATTCAAGTCTGCTGTACAGGATGTCTCATAATAGAAGCAAAATTTAATTGGGTAAGCAAGAGTAGCCAATTGAAGAAATCTTTCATTATTGGTAGCCACATAAAGGAGGTTATGTGTGCAAATGTTGACATTTTTTATTTGCGATGAATGTTAGCACGCGCATTGAAATTGTGAAACTCTATTATTATAGTGCATCGTATTATGAGACGCCACTTTCATCTTTACGCGTACCATCGCACTTTATTACAAGATATCATGGAACAAGACAAGGAGCAACGCGTCACGTTCGCCAACTGGTTGCTGGACAATGATGAAGCAAAGCAAATTTTTCTGTGGATGACATAATCAACAAGCATAATTGCGTGATATGGTCCCGTGAAGCTCCTCACGATTACCTCACCCATAATCTCCATTCCCCTCATCTCTGTGTGGATGGGACTCTCCTCAAAGTGTTTCCTGCATTCCTTTGTCCTTGATGCTACGGTTTTTCGGCGATAATTACCTCCATATGCTGCAGACTCATGCTATCCCGCAACTAAAGCAGCACAAGAAGTCATCGACAGTCTTTCAACAAGATGGCGCTCCAATTCACTACTCAAACCAAGTGAGAACTTACCTCCAAGAGCAATTTTCTGATGAAAAAGTCAATGCTCGTGGATTTCCAAACTTTTAGCCCGCAAGGTAACCCGATCTGGATTATTGGTTTTTGGGAATAATCAAGGCTCGCGGATATCATGAAAATAAAGCGAAGAATTTGGTGGGATTAAGGGCAAGAACTGAAGAGGAGTGAGCACGAGTGACGCTTGAGGAAGTTAAACATGCTGTGTCCCACATCTCATACCGTCTCCAAATTGTTATAGAAGAAACGGGCATTTTTTAAACATTTTTTGGAATGCCAGTTTATTCACAGTAAACCTCCATGACGCTTGTATGTCTATATAAAAAAGTAATAAATGTTTAAATCAATGTGAAGTTTTAACATGGGTATTATTTTTTGCGTTTATTATGAGACGCCCTGTAGTAGGCTGATTGACTCGTCCACCGAGTTGGATAACTTTTCTGAAACGAACCTGTCAAGCTTGACAAACACTTGGCCAAAATGGGCACTCTTTTGCACAAGTTAATTTCTTATGGCTGCGGCGAGCATTTTGGTGGTTAGCTTCGACAGCCTTCGATAATCCAATAAACAACGCGCCTGACATTTATCTGAACGGGACAGTCCCCCACGTCCATTATCACTGAAATCCACCCATCGCATGGGTTGTTGTGGAGTTTTTCCTGTCATTAGTCGAATCTCCCGCTGTCTACTAAGGGGAAATCATTACCAGACCAAAATAGGGTGGATGTAGTCGAGAAGTCTATCACTATCAAGGTTTTTATCACGAGGCAAGAATAACCGATAGCTGTGACAGATGTTCATCTTCACTCCGCAATTTACGTCACACAAAGTTTTCTGTCCCAAGCCCTTGCTTCGAGATGTTAGAAACCACTTCACTCAACGTTTACTTCTTAGTTGGGACTTGTCCAGTAGACTAACTAGCATCGGTCTCGTGACGTCAACATTGACGACCATAAAATCGATTTTCTCTGTACGTCATCTAATCCCAGGTCACAAATGAATAAATCTCAACAAGCATGTACTGTGTTCCCCTTCAAATCCAAATTCGTCTTTGGGCATTGTGAGCTACGGTTTCCGGTGACAGTACCTCCAAATGCTGCAGACGCATGTTATCCCGCAACTCAAGCAACACAAGAAGTCATCGACCGTCTTTCGACAAAATGGCACTCCATCCCACTACTCAAACCAAGTGAGAACTTACCTCCAAGAGCAATTTTCTGATGAGAGAGTCATTGCTCGTGGATTTCCAAACTTTTGGCCCGCAAGGTAACCCGATCTCACACCTCTGGATTATTAGTTTTGGGGACTGATCGAAACTCGCGTATATCATTAAAATAAACCAAAGAATTTGGTGGGGTTAAGAGCAAGAATTGAAGAGGAGTGTGCACGAGTAACGCTCGAAGAAATTAAACATGCTGTGTCTCACATCCCATACCACCTCCAACTTGCTGTAGAAAAGAGGAGCGGTTTTTTTCAACATTTTTTATAATGCCAGTTTATTCACAGTAAACCTCCTTGATGAATGTATGCAATAAACGTCTGAATTAATGTTCAAGTTTTACCGTGGGTATTATTTTTTGCGTTTATTATGAGACACTGTACATATCTGTGTACACGTGGTTACACGGACTCTGTATACTGCTCAACCAGACGGGTCTGAATTGCTGCCTCTGAACGATGTACACGCCAAACGGACATCCCTAGAGAACCGTGTTCGACAGTCATCAGAAACGAGTAAACGTCTGACCGCTGATCTGACTGGCGATTAAGCGCTTCACAGTTGCCAACAGCGGTTTGAAAAAAAGAGTTACAACTAAGGAACTTGATCTGTTTTTTTCAGGACGCACTCTCTAAAGTACAGGATGTCTCATATTAGACGCAAAAAATAATACTCATGTTAAAACCTTAACGCTAATCTAAACGTTCATTATATTTTATTTGAGAATACAAGCATTGCGGAGGTTTATTGTAAGCAATCTAGCGTTCCATACTGAGATGCATGCTAGCACGAAAATGCCGGTCAACTGAGACACCGAGTTATTGACGAAAATGACTTGGTGCTCTGGGACTAAAGTTGCTCGACGACTTCTGTACAAATTGGCGCTCTTTCATCACTCAGAGACTCTCCCTTTTCCAGGAAAATCCAATACAGATCGGGGAACTCAAATTTTGCAATCAAGCGTGTAACGGTCGACACGATGAAAGGATCTTTGATGAGACTATGTTTGGTTTTGTAACCACGAAGTGCAGCGGTAGCGTTTTCACCAAGGTAATAATAGAGTTTCACAATTTCAATGCGCGTGCTAACATTCATCGCAAATAAAAAATGTCAACATTTGCGCACATAACCTCCTTTATGTGGATTCTGATTATGAGAAAAAGTTATCATCCTTCTTTCAGTTAGTTACGTTTATTTACAAAATTAAATTTTGCGTTATTTATGAGACACTGTATATCAATCTCCCTGTGGCTTGGTTGTTGGCAGTTGAACAAACTGTTAACGGTCTCACGACCCAGACAGATACACAAGAATCTGCTTGGGAAAAAATGTTGCAGCAAGTTTCTGAACTATACATTTACACCCATCATCAGTGTAGTATTCGCCACAAAGAAGAGTTCATATACCCCTGTCGAATTCATCTGAAAGACAGGTATGGAGGCAAATAAAACACATCTGGACCGAAAGGAGAACTCTTTCTGATTATCCAAATGGGAATGTCATGATACCGATGCTCCACGATGCTGCCCCGACTTGGTTCGTTTCTAATCAATTTGAATAGTTCATGAATTAAGCTCGTCCGAAGCATCGAATCGCTCCATCAGCGAAATCTTGTTTCTAAGTGAAGCTAAACCTAGCAAGCGATTTGCCTCGACGATTTCACAGTTCAAATATCGGATTTATTATAGGTCAAACAGAAAATTTGGCAACCAATCGTAATCCATTGTTTTTCTAATTTCAACTACTGAAACACAGGTATAAATAGGCAAATTATTTTGCGAATTCACAGAAAAGACAACTTCGTTTCTTTAGTTATTTTGATTGCCAGGCGGGTGTCTGCTATTCCAAAATGCTTATTGACCACCTGTGCGAAAGGTTATTTCTGCAACTGTGATTTATTTGAAAGCCTTATTGTGTAGAAAAAAGTAAAGGTGGACGGGAACGGACTTAGTGATTGCTTGCCACAACCGTTCCGAGGTGCCTATACCTCGGGACACTCACTCAGGCGATCCGGATAGAAACTAACAACAAGAACGCCATTGACATCGGTTGGTAGCCATCTCTTGCAGCGTTT
>NW_008751819.1:182393-199072 GCF_000715545.1 Opisthorchis viverrini
GAGTAGCACCGACAGCACCCAAGCGTTTGGTGATCTCCTTCATACTCCTCTGCCAAGTCAAGGGTTGGCCACCTCTCTGTTTACACCACTCTGAACTGGGCATGAAAAACAGCACTCGCTTCGGCATACGCGACACATGTCCCAACCAAAGCAGCTTCTGGTGGTGGACACATTCTTCTATGGAAGTACCCGTTGCAAAACCAAAAACTCGCTTTCTAGCTGCCTCATCACGGATACGCCGGCACCAACCCACACGAGTTATAGTTCCGAGACAACGACTGTCAAACACCTGAAGACATATTTGTTATAAAACAATCCTTCAGTCATGTCTGCCAAGGATATATATTATTATTATAAGCCGTTACCAGCTAGCTAGAAGTGTCAGAAATATATCGATTCGACGCTGATTTTGGCGTTGTTCACCAGTTCCTCCGGAGTTGATATTGGCCCAAACACGTGCTAGAAACAGGGCCGGGAAGAACACGATCGGTAGCACGTTGGCCGCTACAAATTATCGCAGCGCGCCACCGCGTTGATTCAAAACAAGTAAAGTTATGTGGATAAAACCAGGTGCATAAAGGACGCTTGTCACCAAACATGCACTCACAGCGGCAACGATCGATACTCGAATTTCTTCTGCTGGTTTTCCTCCATTTTCACCTGGAACAGACAAGACGCTGTTCTCCAAGTCCTACCCTCATGCAACAATCAATCTTTACTCAGCTTTTGGCAGAATAGGACAAGCTACTAGTGTGACGGTGGATACTACTGATGGAGGCATGCGAGTAGTACGTTTTCTCGTAAATTCGCTTCGCATCTTTTGAAAAGTGAGATCTATTACGGAATTTGGGGAGTCGCATTTGCTTGCATTCGAGCAACAGTCAATGACTATCCAAGAAGGTTCAGGAAGACGCCTTCAAGGAGAAGATGGATATTCAGTTTTGTAAACAAGAAGCATACGAGAGTTTTGCTTCCCTGTCGAATGTCTGTAACTGTTCACGTGGCGTTTTCTAATGAATAACTCTCCAACGAAGGCCTTCTTCTTTTCACCCTCTTCTGAAAACACTAACTGGTTGCTGATAACAACAATATGCGTAGTATTCCAATATTATTATCGTTAGATGACTTACATTGTTCCTGTGGGACGCACAGGATTAGGAGACCGTGCGAAGGAATAAGCCAGTCACGCAGTTCGTGTGGATGGTGGGCCAAAGTGTATGAAAATCTTTTATGGCCACTCGGCAGGGTGTCAGACAGCTTGATACAACCAAACCAGACGTAAACTGGAGAACTAAGAAGCAACGTTTGCTGAAGGACAGCTTCCATGAGCCAGTCCAGTCCGACAGCTAGAAACCACGCTGTGTGCCAACAAACAGGATACAATGTACATGCTTGCAAACGAACATTCACACGTATATGTGAAAACTTGATCTCACTTGATGCAACAGTGAATGGCTGTCAAACGAAGACAGGATGTGGCCCATCTCATGTTGTCCATCGAGCTAGATGGCAACAGGGCGGGGTAGGGCGCAAAGTGCCTTTTTTCTCCAGAGGTTGGCTGCAGCAACCTGCGTATCTGCTGACCAAGTGGCTGAAGGCTGTCAGATACAGGCGAAGGCTATGGGACCGGTCGAGGCGCCGTGTTTATAAACGAGGGACTTGCGGAGAACTAGTTTCTTTTACTTGAAAACCAAGTAATGATTACCGGAGAAAATCAGCAAACTGTGAGTTACCGACACAGTAAGCAGAAGGATCAAATCATCTTCAAATTTGGGGAGGGTGATGCTTTTAAAATTCCAATTGAACTGGCCGAAATTTGAGGATGCGGTCTCTTTCTTTGCTGTTTATGTCACCACAAGTTTCTTCACCATGCAATTTTTACTCGCGGGTGTAACAATATGGTTAAATGATACGTGTGTGCGAGAGTTAGCGAGATGGCCAAAGTGGTTAGAGCGCGAATTTACTGACCGGAAGGTCCGTAGTTCGAACCCGACCCCTGCCTCTCGACTTCCTCTGACTAGGCTTGAGCAACCTGGCAGGATCCCAGCCCTCGTGTTTCCTTTGGGTGGCATGGCAGTCAAGAACCAGAAGGGTGCTACAGCTGAATGACTACGGCAGTGAAGCATCGGTGTTGAACACCGATGTCATGCTGTCGATGATGATGATTATGTGTACGAGAAACAAGTACGAAACAAGAGTTTCAGATGGGTTCAAACTGGGTCTTCCGTTGAAACCACATTGGTATGCAAACGGGTGTATTTCGCTTACGTCGTGAAATTTCGATTCAAGTAGAACATCAGGCTGACGGATTCTCAGAGAGTGCGACTACCTGATGAGCTCCAAGAAGGCTGTGGGCTGTTGAAGAATTTTCAGTAACCTTATGAGTAGTGCATTACGTCTATGCATGCATGCACGCAATATCTCGAATATCGTAGCAACTGAAACATGAGGCGGCCCGATACAAAGCATTCAGTTGCTTAAGGACTTCATGAACGAAATGATTAAGTGGGTTCCAGGTCAGCCTCCTACCAAAACCAACTTGGTACGCAAGTGAGTTTAGTCCACGAAAAGTGAACCAGTAATTCGTAAACAACTCTGTTCCTTTCAAATGAGAACTACTCCAAGAATGTGATCTTTCTCAAATGAAGGAGAGTATAGAACTCCTGATTTGTTTTCAACCAAGTTCACGAGTGTGTACCAGCCGAGCCTCATCGCGTGACCCCTTGTTTTAATCAATAAATTATTGATTTGTACTTGTTTGGGCCGGGAAACAACGAGAATAGCTAATGAACACGAAATAACAAACACGAAACCTTGGAACAGGGAAACGGGTAGGAACTAGAAACAATTTTTATTAAAAATTAATCAGATAGAGAAGACTAGTACATAGATTGTCTTGAAACCCCCTTGGAAAGCGTGCAACAAATAGAACGTGTTTGAAAACAAGCACACGGTGGGAACGACGGCATACAAGTACACATCTTGTTGCATAATCAAAAGGACGATATAGTGAACGAATTGGAACAAGACAATGGGATTGTCTGGACTGGTTTCGAAGCCGCAGGCACTGGGATTTATGTGGTGAAAAGGGGGACGCCCTGGAATGGGAGACGATCGCGGTGGAGACAACATAAAGACGGTCACACGAACAAAACATTGAGTGAATACCAACAAGGAGCATGCGTAGAAAGCACGGAAGACCAGCTTTGAGGACAACGAAAACCCTATATATATATATATATATATATATATATATATATTCAGGCAATCCTAGTACCAAGGTTCGTGGTATCTATGATGCGGGGATCGTGGTCAGCCTTGGGACTGAGAGTGCCCTACTCTGTTTCTCTGTACTTCATTTAAGATCAGTCTGCGTCGATACGTTAAATGGTGTTTATTTATCGTGTCAGCATGCGCTCCTCACAGACTAAGGTTATGAAACTGAGAAAGGTTGATGTTATCAAGATCTGTCACCGCTACTTTAGTCAACAAGAATGACGGATAAAGTCATCCTGGCGGGTGACACTAACACCCAATTTAGACTAATAGGTCCGGAAGAAGCACGATCGGGTTGTAAATTTGGAATTGATGCTTATCCAACGGATAGTGGGGAGCTACCTCTTCAGTTTTGTTCGGTACTTCTTCTGTTCCTGGCAGTACATACTTTCGGCACATGTGCTTACATCGCAAATTGACTCCGATTCTCACTATGCGGTCTTGATCATCAGTTCCCCTTCCCTCAAGATCACACACCGAAGGGGAACAGTTCTGTTCATCAACTTTAAAGAATTTCAGTAGCTCAGTGGTATCGAGCTGATCTGGCAGGAAAGCTTCTGGAAATGCATGGACACATTGACTAAGACTGGCTAGAAGATGAAAGGAGAAGGTGAAAGAAGCTTTGCTCTCAAGTTTTCGAAGTGTCTTTCCAAGCCAGCTCACCGTCGAAAGCAGAAATTTAGAGCGTGATATCACCTATTCAAAGGGACAAGGTGGTGAAGCCCTGATAAGCGGTCTGGCGCTACCACTGTAGAAGATTCGGAACGAACACAGAATACTGGTGGAATGGAGCACTTCTACCGTGATTCTTCCAACTCTCAAAAGTGGCGCAAGAACGTAGTGCGGAAACAACCGTGGCATCATATATACATATATATCGTTCAGCTGCAACACCTTTTTGGTGTCTAGCTGCCGTGCTACCCTAAAGCACGAAGGCTGGAGCACCGCCAGGTTGCCAAAGCTTAGGCAGGGAAAGTCGAGATGCAGAGGTTGGGTTCGAACCACGAACAACCCAGACAGCGCGAGTCAGCGTTGATCAAGGTCAGTCAACGCCCCCGCAATATGCAGCACGTCGCAGCCAGACCGTGTGCGTCAGCATTGGACCGAGTTCACACAGTGTCCCTCCAATAAGTAGCTTGAGACCGCTGTACATTCGCACTCGCACGCACTCACGCTCTCGCACCCGTTTTGTTGGAATATAACTGCTGTGTTCCCTCCCGTGAGTCTTTTCTCTCCGACACTAGGCACTGGAGCGGGTCAGCAGCAGATACGTCAGATTGGCGAATCAGCAGATATAACAGAATTCGATAGCTTTAACTCCCTTCAATAAATTTAGTGCCCTTTCTCTGAACGAAGCCTCGCGTTACCTGCGGTTTTTTGGTGACATACAAGTATTTTCAAAAAACGGGTCGAAACCGGTCACTTCTGAGTGATCACGGTATTTGTAGCTTCCTGTGACAAAACCAAATCAGTAGTTTGTAGAGTAAATCAAGATAAGATTAGCGGAAATTCGAGAGTACCTTCAGCGAATTCGAAGGGACTTTGTAAACGATCAGGTAAACTATTGTTTAGGCAACAACAATCTAAAGTCGTTTGTCCCAACAAACCTATAGGGTTGGGTAGCCCTGTAACGAGACTGCTTATCAGCTGATCGTGTCCGGACGATGAAATGCTCAAAGTAGTACTAGGCAGACGGTTGCGACTTCAAAACTCCTTTGAGCTTTCTGCGGTGCAAAATGTTGATGATTTCCGACAAGAATAAACAGTTTTATAACGAACCAAAATGAGGAAACTGTCTCTCTGGATCCAAGCAAGCTAGTGGGACTTAACTCGGTAACCTCATCGAAACGCTGGAAAAAACGTGGGTACATCACGCAAAAGGCAGAGGGAACTTACTTCTCGAAACGATAGTTGGGACTTCGGGTTCCGTGCAAGGGACACACGCAGAAACAGGAAGGCGACTCGTTTGGGGCCACTTTGATGGTTGCGAAAGTGTGCTCAAGTTTTGGCCGTTGTTCCGATCGATACGAGCTACTGCGATGGAGAGCGCGTGCCGCTGCCTCAGCGCCTACCTGTGCAGCCTTAAGCCGATGAGCAGTGAGTGTATCGAGAGGAGCAGGTGTGGAAAATTGTGGATGGTTGGAAGACATCCGCGGGTGATAATCGATAGGCGGACAGGGTGGGTACAAGCGGCGATAATTAAATGCAGCAACACTACTCATGGCGGTCTGGTGGCACGCTATTGGTCGGAAACGCGACTCAAATCAGGCTCGGAGTGTACACCATTCCATGCCTGTTTGCACAGTGGAGCAGAGGGTTCCGAGGGTATGTAACGAATCCTGTAGGCAAATTGGAAGTGAACAAAATAGACACCTCAGAACAGACCATGATAGAAATTCTATCGAAGGTCGGCAATGCAGTGAGAAACTCGTCTTATGGTGCAGTGAGGAACCAACAAAAATGGGGCACCCTCCAGAAGGAAAGGACCGTGCCCACTAAAATCATTTGCATATAAGGGCAGAACGAATAAGGAGACAGTTTATTTTGAAATTCGTTTCGCGTGGTATCCTCTTGATGCACAGATTCGGGTGCATGCACTGACAACCGACTGAAAATTCGAATTTAGGTATCGGTAGCAGTATAGTCAGTGGTGCAACTAAACGTCAGTGGTGGTCGATCGATTGACACCAAAAATTGATGAGGCACGGTCAGAGCGCGGTTAGACGGGTAATTTTCTCATCAACTGTTTGAATTCAAATAATTGTAAAGCTAGCTGATATCTGTTGCTGCGATTGGCTAACCGGAATACATTTCAAGGGATCCCATCAGTTCGCCTCCAATTGTGTTGCGTTGTGGTCTGTATTCCTGCCATTCGATTGGTACCTTGAGTAGCTTCTGTCCGGATACTCTTCGTTGCTGGATAATAAAAGTTGAATTTTCTAGGATCTACCCCGACATGGCCTATTTAGAAGCGTACCGATTAGGTTTTTGGTGACCACTTTGTCGCAAGGCCAACTGTCTGAAGCATTTACTCCTCGGTAATTGGGTCTTTCATTTTCACCAACGTCTTCTGATATACGGCACATCCTTGGTTGAAGATGATACTATCATCACCAGAAGGTGTTCTGTTCCACCGGCAAAGTAGCACCTGCTCTAAATAGGGAACACAAGTTCGATAAAAATTTTAAACTGCCCACTAACGGTTTCGCCCTTCTTGGGGCTCATCAGTGAAGCCCAGACTCCTAAACGGCACCAAACTGTCCAACCTGGAAATAAATTGTACCCATTTGACTTGATATTGACAGAAGGCAGTCGAAACTCACATGGAATATCCCAAGCAAAACATACATCGATAGCCTAAATAGCGTTACAGCTGACACACGAGGTAGTCTCTGTGCAGCACGTTCACTTTGAGAATACGGCTACTTGAACCTCCGGGCGAAATTTGGTTGAGTCACCCATTAACACCAACGTATATTGCAGAGGGAAGTTATCCCTAATAAAATCTGGTTTCAGGGCATGGCGCCACATCCCTACACAGATAACGAAGGTGGCTGAGAGTTTTAGTACCGCATTCGCAGCAGATGGATATGTACCAGGTGCCATGGGGTTGAATGACGATTTGTACAGCTAACTTATGCAGTGTTGTGTATCCCCGAATCTGCATCTGCAAGCAAGCTGGCAGCAAACTGCACCATCCAGAATAAACATGGGTCTTATAGACGTCCTTTGACCGAGCAGACGGCCCCTGTAACGGCATCCGCCCTAAAGCCACTCTATATGACCTCTCTACTTTGGATTAAAGATTATCTGATCATTGGAAATGTCCGATAAGATTCAGAGGAGGCAAATCGATAGATCGACTGTTCACAGCCGCACTTCGCATGAGTCTGTCTTTGATCCTGCGCTGTTTTCGATTTACTTCAAGGGTCGGTCTACAGGTATCCTATCTGCATGCCTAGCCTATTGCCGATGGCACTTGTGATTTTCAGAGCTACTCAGACTGACCTACGTCGGTTCTAGTTCGTCCGTCGCATCCAGTCTTCCAAGAGGCGGGGTCCGCAATACCTGCGTGCGCATGTACATCAGTAAGGAGGCCGATATTGCGATCGCCAGTCCGACTGGAAGTGGCGCAATGTGACTGTGACCCAAAAGACTGCATAGCATCAGCGACAAGCATGTTTGGTCGTTGACTTATATTCCTTTACCCAACTACATTCGGCCAGCGGGACACCGCTTCACCCATCGAAACTCGGATGTTATTAAGCTCTCATCGAATACGCCTTCGCCATACGAGGTTGTTAATATCTCGAACTTGCTGTCTGTTGTTCTTTATGGAGGGATGAGCGACAACAATTTCAAAGGTTCGCGAAACGCGTTCTCGGCAATCATAATCGATCGACACAACCAAATGGGGAAGTGGGGCTCATCTGGATTTCCATG
This sequence comes from Opisthorchis viverrini, assembly GCF_000715545.1. Taxonomy (NCBI): domain Eukaryota; kingdom Metazoa; phylum Platyhelminthes; class Trematoda; order Opisthorchiida; family Opisthorchiidae; genus Opisthorchis; species Opisthorchis viverrini. The sequence continues at coordinate 190,113 of NW_008751819.1, forward strand.
ATATCTTCGACCAAGTGAATATTGAATGTGCTCACAGGTTGCTATTCAGCCTGGCGATGGAAACTAAACTGCGTCGACAAGTCACGTTTAACAGTATTGAGCAGTGGATGAGGGCTTCAGCCTTCACACAATGTTTTTTATTGGCTACTGACCAATCCAGTTCTGTAACTCACGTGACTAATCAGCATGAGGTCAAATCAAGGGTAGGCAAGCGCTGATGTACATTCAACACCATCGGGCATCGCGGTTACTACCGGAAATGGCTCCATTTTTTTACGATAACACCCAGAGGATTAACAGATTTGTTCAGAATGAAATTCACCGAATGATCTCAACCACAATTTGATTAACTCTCGGGCACACTGTTTCTATGATTAGAAAAGACTAAAAAGGTTCATCTCAAACACGGTTGGAGGAGTACTCAAATAGACTACTTGCTGGGTCGAAATGGATGGGGTGTGAGTGTACTATTAGGCCGTTTGATTTTGATCGCAGCCTCTTCTGAATGTGGATGGAAATCAGGGAGTACAACCCAGCCAGCCAGTTCACATGTGTACTTGCACTGTAAGCAATTTCAACAAGGTTGTCTTTTGGTAAGGTGAGGAGGTAACTTGATGGCTAAGGAGGTACCGTAGGACCTTGCGGGATCCAATTGGGATGCTACTAACTGATGTGGGCTCAGCTCCTGCCCCAACAGAACACACTGTAGAGAGGACGTTCGTGGGTGCCTTCCTCTAGGAGGGACAGAACCTCGGATTGCAGTTGACAAGTCATGCTCGTGACCACTGCATGCCTTCCGAGTGGGTATCTATCAAGAGTTGTGTCGTTCTCGAAAAAAGCCCACTGTTCGTCAGCAGATGTTCGACATCGAGTTTGCTACAAGCTGATCGGTCGTGGTGTTCTCACTGACAGTGCGCAATAAGGAGTGTTGCTGGGGATTCGAGCTTGCATTTGACGGGGGAAGTTAAATGCAAACATAATTCTGACGAAGTCGGTAACTTGCACATTGTTGCGAATAAGTCAGTACTGTTTCTATTATCAAAAACGCAAACTTTATCGGGTATTGATCAGATTACTTCATCACAATGAAGCATACCGCAAAGTGCATATTAGGTAACAGTTGTCATGTATCGTTACCGTGCGGTACAATTGGGTGACCAGTCTTAGCACTTGCGCATTAGGACTTTTTGTTGCTCTGATTGGAAAACTTTCTAGTTGAGGCTAGAATCGAATCAGGTACGGAGATCCACAAATTCACCTGCTTTGTTCGATTCACTTGAAACGTATCTATACAGCTTTTGCTTTCAAAGATATAGACATGTTACCATATGTTGGAATATTGGCACCTGGAGTATCTTCATTGGTAATTGAGGAAGTGACTTGGCAATTGACTTGCATACGTTTCTCGCCACTCGAGGACATATCATCAGTGCATGAATGAGACACCGATGGCGATCGGACCAATCAGACTCCAAGTGAGATAACCATCAATAGCCAATCAGGCGGTAGTTTAGCGCCACATTTTTTCAAACCATATAAGCGCAAGCACGAAGAGGAGAACCACCAGCGTATTGGAACTGTTTCCTTGAATGGTGACGAAATGTCTGTAGGTCACTTGCCAAGCTTGATGAACAGACCAAAAGTCACCAAGTTTTCGTGCTGGCATCCACATCCGAACTATCAAAAATAGTTGCCATGGGTTAAGTAAATATTCACCGTCGCTAGGCAAGAACTCCACGAGTGTTTCCAAATGGTATTTCCTTTCTAAGAACTTCAGTCCATCAGGAACAAAGAGATCACCGTACCGACCCATTTCGACTGTCGAATCAGGAACAAAGAGATCACCGTACCGACCCGTTTCGACGGTCGAATTCGAGCTTTCGCACACTAACGAATACTGCGTATTCTGCGTGCCCATGTCCCCTCGTGTAGGTTACGCTTAAACATGGGAAATTCCTCACCTTGCACATGAGGAAAAGATCAAAGTGGTTGCTGAACTCGAGTACCTTTTGTCTCGAGAATGAGAGTAACTTTCAAGTTCAATACACCTGTTACCTAAATGAACCTAAATGAATGAAAGGTTTATACTCCTCTTGATATTTTCAAGTGGTAGATGGACAGGTATGAAAAAATTGTCACTTTCGATCTGTTCACTATTTACCCCCGTTCGAGCTCCAAGTGTGAGAGATGAAGTGCCTTCACTTAACTGTTTCAAATGAACTGTTGAGCTCGATAACACATCTCGCTAGTGAACATCACTCACAATGGTTGGGACGAAAACGCGACCACTGGTTGAAACAAATCACCACACTAAAGTCTTGACTTCTTGGACGAACATCACTCACAAGGTTACTCAAAAACTCTCCAAAGGCAACCCTATGAGTACTGTTCCCTGAAGAGAGCATCGTTTTAACACTCCGCTTAAGAACACCCTAAACGCAAGGTTTAGCTGCGTTTCAGTTGGCTCATCTGTTTAAAACAGTTTAGCATGCAAATGAGTGTATTTTGCCAGTCTTTTGGTTTAATAGATGATGTACATGATTACGGCATACGATTTGATGTTTCCACACTTTTTTACAATAAATCTAAACAGTTTAGTGATCAGAGAATCCCACATTGAGTGGCTGCGTGGACACTTGCCGATAACTAATCCTTCTGCTGTAACAGTGTATAGCTGGCGTGCCGTTCGATGGAAGCACAAGGGCTGAGATGATATGTTGCCAAGCCCAGACAAGAGCAGCTGAGTTTCGGGTTCGAACCACAGACCTTCTGGTCAGTAACTTTAGTGCTTAGGCACTAAAAATAAAATACAGTTCAAATAGGATTGCGTGCATCATATTCGCATTGACGAACAGCTATCCGCGGTGGAATCGTAAAGTGTTCACCTACTAACCGAAATGCTACAGGCCCGCATCTCTTAGGAGCCTCATGGGCTGTGCACTGTTGGTGACACACAGGAGCTGTTTTTACCATCACCTGTTACACAGAATCACTGTTTGAAACGCAAATTTTCTTCACTACTCGCAAGTTAAAAGTAACACTCTCAGAAGTGAGGAAACATCTTAGGGCTTATGGGTTTTCAGCTGACACCAAATCATGTGGTGGGAACTGAGAGATCAGAGAATGACAGCATTCTATCTTTCAAAGTATAACCACTGGTCCATGGTAAGTCCCACCTGACATCTGCAAGAGTTGGTCAGATTTATCGCATTCGCTTATCCAACAAAAAAACTGCATAAAATTCTATTCTACAGAACGCAGCTCAGTGACGAATGCTGCTCTAGTAGAGAGGTTTCAGTAACAAGAAGTGGTCCATTAGCAACCTACCAACTTAATCCCACAATGTGCGGAAGTTCGAATGTCGAACCATGGTGGGATACATTCGTTATGAATTGTATCGAAGGAAAGACATTCTTTCGGGGGTCTCGCATCTTTAGGATGATATAAACGAGAGCAAATGTGCGGTGGGGGTATGCGAGTAGTTTTTCTCGTAAATCCGCTTCGCGTCTCTTGAAAAGAGATATTTATCACGGAATTTGTGGAGTCGCTTTTGCTTGCATTTGAGCAACAGTCAATGAATATCTAGGAAAGTTCAGGAAGACGCGTTCAAGGAGATGTATATTCAGTTTTTGTAAACGAGATGCATATGAGAGTTTTGTTCCCTTGTCCAATAGTCTGTAACTGTTCAGTTGGTGTTTTTCTAATAAACAACTCCGCAGCGAAGTCCTTCTTCCTTTCATCCCGCCCAACTTAATCCCACAGTGTGCGGAAGTTTGTAGGCTTTTTTTCGGATGTCGAACCATGGCCGGATACATTCGTTATGAACTGTATCAAAGGGGAGGGACATCCCTTCGGGGGTCTCGCATCTTTAGGATTGTATAAACAAGGACAAATGCGCTTGTGTTATGCGACTCACTGTTTACGTCCAACAAGCAATTAGTTCCCCAATGTTTATCCCAAACGGGTTTTCCAGGCTCACTGTCGATCAAACAAGTTTCCGTGTTGCTACTATCAATATATACATATAAACATGCTAGAGTGGAGATTATGAATATCAGGTGGTGTGAGATTTACTCACATTCGGAGGTTTTGGACAGCGAATAGCCCGAACCATTTGTGTGCAAGTATGTATGTAACCTAATATGTTTGATCCGTGTCATGGGTACGCTCGATCGTTCCCTAATCTGACAGCTTCTCCAATTTTCTGAAGCTACGAGTGATCGACTATTACCTATAAAAAGCAACATGAGTTTTGTTTGTGGATGATCACCAGCAAGACCCTCTGAGGCATGAAAAGAGCAGAGCTTGTACAAGAACTTATAGAGCTTATACAAAGAACGTTTCAATGAAAAACAAAACGCATGTTAGACGTGGGTGGCTGTTGTATTGGCGGAATTCACGTTCACATCACACTCGCCTTCACAGTCCCCAAACTGTCCTGGCGCGATTATTCTGATGAGTCCATAGCCAAGGGAGGAAGCATTTAATTAAGCAATCGCGAAGTGCCAGGTTGATTCGAAACCGGTCATTGGTTGAAGCCCAAGCTACTCGCCCACCAGCTGTTGGTCCTCAGTGCTACTAACCCGCATTCAGATAGTATACGGCATATGAGATTCACATCACGTGGTCACGTGTTAACTGATCCCCGGTTTAATGAATTCTGATGTAACTTGTGAATTGTCGGTACCCCTGAACTACTTATAATTTGTTAGTAACCTGAAGAGGCTTTGAAATTTCAACAGACGTAAAGTGCTTCCCCGCATGGACTGGCTCCAAATCCAGGACGAAATCTCTCCAGTGCTTTAAATCCTTTAGATTTCCGATCATGTTCACATGACAGCCTTCCGAGCTTTGAACTCCGCACAACGCAGAAACTACCAGATGCTTGAAAACTCACTATGAGATGGGACGAGTATTGTATCACAACCTTTCTAAAGTTTGTATGACCATGGATAAATGATAACATATCGATAGAACCGTCGCCTTACACTCAGAAATCCGGAGTTCCAATCGCGACACATCTAAGGATACCAGCTGGCAAACTCCAACAAGAAGAAAGCTCGAATTCAGTGGTTTCCCACGTTTGATCGGATCATCCCGAATAATTGCGTCAGAACAAAGGAAATCGTTCAAACGAGGGTGTTGTGTGTGTGCAAATTCTACACTTTTCGCAACGCCCTAGGACTGGTTTTTCCACGGTTGAATTGAACGGATGTAAACAGCTGGAGAACACCACTTGACCAGGTGGAGGTCTTGCAATCCTCTTGGTGGAGCATCCTCGTTTGAAATGAGAGAACTAGCTGGCTGAGTTTCCCTCATCGTCACAAAGTGGAAACACAGATGTGCATTGCAGATGAAACTTAGATAAGTGCGAGTTAATTGCATTAGACACTCGTAAGGAAAAATGTTGATGCGTTCAAACTACTGGCATCGTATACTTTGTTGAATTGAACTTACTCGAAACTGCCCGATTCCAAAACCAGTCGACGCAGCAATAGGCGTGCTTGGAATTCGGAACGATGTCTAAAGTTGCAGCCAGCAACACCTACAATCCAGTCACCCGGCTCTGGTAAAGGCAGTCTTGAGGACACACGTGGTTCGACCATCGAAGTCACTCGATAGCACGATCCCGGCTGTCGCTGCTTTTCTATAACCCGATGAAGTGCGCTACCGGGGGTTATACTCATCAAACGAATGCCTTTGGGGCCACCGTTCTCTGCGTCCAGTTCCAAGCCTTTGCCAAAAATAGTAAAAAAAACAAGCGGTCACACCTGGACTGCACACACGTGGATTTAGTAAGGCACACTTTTGTAACATAGATACTGAGAGATGTGATGTCCCACTGAGCTCAGTTTTCACAGTTTTACACTGTGTGTCCCCTCAAACGAAACAGTGTCTCGAAGCACAGAAAAGAGAAAAACGGTTTTTGGTACCCTTGAATAGTGATTGGACAATGTAACCAAGCCACATAACTAAGAAGACGTACCCAAAAATTCCCCACATTGTTTGAAGATGTGCACAGAAAAGCACTGCTCATCGTTGTGAAACTTCACTTCTGGCGGTGGTAGGTCGTCAGTCACCTGACTTTTTACCCTCCTTCTGGTAAATGCGAAGTCACGTGGACGCAAAGGAAGCTGAGAAACAGAAGGGGGAGGTGACTGAATGGATGCGACGCGGGCAGGCATCGGAAGACGGGAAAATAAACAGCCATCGGGATCCAAAGGAACGTTTGATACAACTGCAGACTGGGGTCGTTCTTTGAGCTCAATGTGGACTGGCAGTTCTCGTCTTTCGCGATAGATGTTCTGGTGACGTTGTGGTAGTTCCAATACTTCCTGCAGAAGTGATTTCACACCGATTAGACTCCTTCGAGAAAACTCCACAAAATCAATAATTTCAGTTCAACGTATGATCTGACATGCCATCAGTTCCGTCATAAACAAAATTTACTTACAAACTCTTTGCTCCAACACAGTCCAGATGACTTTGCGAAGGCTTGTTATAAAGCAGTCGCTGTTTTCGAACAGACTATGCCAAATATTAAAAAAAGGCGGAACAGGTGGATTGAAACATTTTGATTTAAACCAAGATGTCATTATGGTTCAGCTCAGTCGGGCCTTGTGGCATTTGTTTAAAGGAATTCTGGTGTTCAGTTCATATCAATCTCGTTTAAACAGTCTTCCTCCTCTACTGGTGTATTTATTCTGGTCAGTTTACACCAAACGGGGGGAGAAGCACTGGATTCGAGTTTTGCCCTCAGTAGAGCTCATCAGTAGTGCATATCCAATGACCATGCCGGAAGTTGAACCGAGGCGAGGATGTAACCACTACTCCATCATCACAGGCCGGACGAAGTTGAATTTTCGCTTCTGGACTACCGAACTCGCTGTGACAATCATCAACAGCATGGGCTACTGATATACAAGTACCGTTTCTTGATACGATAGACCCGCGGGGTTCTGATACATCTTCGGCGGATATCAATCGAATGAAAACACATTCTGTTGAACAATATCACAAAAAAGAGATTAGTTTAATCCCTTGTCAATACTAAATTGTAAAAATGTGTTTCTCTGCACTAATTTTCATGTGACCGAGTGCGTCATAAGACTGATGAAGGTATGGGGACTAAGCCTACCTTCGACCACCCCCGGAAAATGACACAGCCTGTGATGAACTGTCGAAGCGTTGTCTTCGTTTAATTAGTGGTGTCCTACCGAGGAATTACACAACGCTTTACCCTCTAAATAAAGACAATCTACGACGAAGAGAACCTCTGGGCATTCATTGGTTGGATGGTAGAACCCCTTGGAACCAGACAACGAACAATTTCTGGACCAGATGAATGAAGGGTAAGACCTTGTCGCAGAGCATCCTGCTATAACGGACACCAGAACGCACTGCTGTCTACCACTCGCTGGATTGCTAAACAGCTCAATTGCCTCCAACTTCAACTATTTAGCCGTCATACATATAGCCATCTTTTGATTCCTTCTATGGATCAACGGTGGTCGGCGGTTATTTTTCCGCTTCGTTCTGGCTACTCATGAGTAGCGTGATTTACGAAGCCGTTTCGATCCAGCTCGCTACCCCGGTTTTCACACCTGCTTGAGGTCTACTTATTCTCCAGTAACTGATGTCAAGATTTGTTACATGTTCGTTTTCGCCTTCAAGTTCGTGCCAGCTCCACCTACTTTCGAATATCCCCTCTGACGGAAAAAACGAACCCGTGGTGAAGTTCGGACATCATTGTACTTAGAATGACCTCAACATTGATGAATCACCTGCACGACTACGAGGTTCATGGGTTCGTCAAGGACACCTGTATGAATTTGGAATTCGAAATCGAAGTCTTGATGCCGTTCGGGGTAACGAGAACACTAGGAAAGGCTGTTTGATCGCTCACCGACATACAAGTTGGCGCTGAACTCCTTACAAGATTTATCCGGAGAAAACGCGTTGATTTGCCTAGTACTATGTAGTAGGCTGATTGACTCGTCCACCGAGTTGGGTAACTTTTCTAAAACGAACCTGTCAAGCTTGACAACCAATTGGCCGAGATGAGCTTCGGAGAGCATTTTGGTGGTTAGCTCCGATAGCCTTCGATAATCCAATAAACAACGCGCCTGACATTTATCTGAACGGGACAGTCCCCCACGTCCATTATCACTGAAATCCACCCATCGCATGGGTTGTTGTAGAGTTTTTCCTGTCATTAGTCGAATCTCCCGCTGTCTACTAAGGGGAAATCATTACCAGACCAAAATAGGGTGGATGTAGTCGAGAAGTCTATCACTATCAAGGTGTTTATCACGAGGCACGAATAACCGATAGCTGTGACAGATGTTTATCTTCACTCCGCAATTTACGTCACACAAAGTTTTCTGTCCCAAGCCCCTGCTTCTAGATGTTTGGAGTGTTTCTTTCTTAGTGAAATAGAAACCACTTCACTCAACGTTTACTTCTTAGTTGGGACTTATCCAGTAGACTAACTAGCATCGGTCTCGTGACGTCAACATTAACGACCATAAAATCGATTTTGTCTGTACGTCATCTAATCCCAGGTCACAAATGAATAAATCTCAACAAGCATTTGCTGCGCTTCCCCTTCAAATTTAACGTTCATCTACGATCCAAATACCTCTTTCGACATTGTGAGCAGGAGAGCTGTGAAACATCGGTTTATGAGGGGAAAAGAGTTAGTGTAGGTTGATTTCTTGACGCCCAGGCGTGCAATTCCATGTAAACTGGTTTCAAGTAGAACATAAGGTTGACGGAAACGCGGGAACTGCGGCTACCTGATGAGCCCCAAGAAGGGCGAAACCGGTCGTGGGCTGTCGGCGAATTTTCAGCACTCTTCACCATCATCATCATCAATGACAGCAACATCAGTGTTGGCACTGATGCTTCACTGCCGTACAACCATAAAGTTCGTTTAGTTATATATATATATATATATA
>NW_008751819.1:201438-221014 GCF_000715545.1 Opisthorchis viverrini
TTCGTGTCTTATGAGTAGTGCATTACGAATATACATGTATCGCGATATCCCAAATATCGTAGTGACTGAAACATGACGCGGCCTGGTGCGGCACATTTAGTTGCCTGGAAACATCACAAACGAGAGACTCAGCTGGGTTCCAGGTGAGATCATATATGTAGACAGTTGTAATTGCCTTAATACACCTTCTGTTCTGGTCGTCTTCTTGTCTTGTGACTATAACCCAATAGCGTCAGCGCAGGTGACGAGATACAACAGTGACATTTTCGGCACCACTGTCTGTCGTCTTCTTGTCTTGTGACTATAACCCAATAGCGTCAGCGCAGGTGACGAGGTACAACAGTGACATTTTCGGCTAAACACCACTGTCTTGCACTTGGGTTTTTAAGCCAAGGGGTTTTTCATTGGGGACTCGCATCGTCATCTTGTCTAGATCTGGCAGTGGCAAAGCCATGATTCTTACAACTAACAATACTAGCGTGCCATATCGAATATCGCGTGGCGACATCAGCTGGATCATCATACTCGTTGCATTATGCAATCCATTAAAAACCTAACCCTTGTCAGTTCATCTGTTAGGACTGACAAAGCCGTTTGCTTCGCATCAGTGCGCGTCAGCTGGAGGCCTCGGGCATTTCACAGTCAAGCCTCTTCATGTCTTAATGCCCGGATTATCCGGCCGGTTTTAATGTTCGCATTCTGAAGCAAGCATCTGTAGGGTGGCGAGCATCAGTGTTGAAACAAGGTTGGTTACTCCCCCTATGTATTTGCAACAGCAAGGAGGCCTTAACAGCCGAGAGGCAGTTATCTACCAATACTTCATGGTTTAAAACTGTCGTTCAGCTCGGTTACCTGACAATTGCTGGCTTGCAACAGGTGGAAACAACCAATACGGTCTTGACAAAACACTACTTTTGCGGTCGGTAAGTAGTGTTCTGACACCACAAGTGAGACATGGGGTGACCTTCAATTGAAGAATGGCCTAAACGGATGATTAAGCTGAAAATCGAAATTGGTGTGCAAGTGAGTACATTTCTCCAGCCAATTGGGCCAATCGGGATCGTGAACTGTCTGTTACGTTTTGCTGAAGCAGTGCAGATCCGACGCTGAGACCCAACTTGTCTATTTGTGGCTAGCCTGGCCCCGCCCTGTTAAGACCGGTATTGAATTATGTCTACTGTCCGAGTACTTTTATCCAAATTGATTTGAGAGCTGATGACCTTTTCTCTCTGACCCGATCTTGTTTGACTGACCTTCATTTTGAAGAAACGTAAACAGCTGATGAGCTGTTTCTACCATGAGGACCGAATTTTTTGCCATTGCAGCTCACATTGGGGCCTCATTGAGAGCAAACCCTACCATTGAGGACCACCTTATACACCGAAAGAAAGCAACCAGTAAACATCTGTATAACCGACTAAAGGCAGTCCAGAAATATACGGCTTCCACACGGAAATCTTTGTCATCAACGATACAGACATTTTCTTGTCCTTCTACAGGATGTCTCATAATAAAGGCAAAAAATAATACCCATGTTTAAACTTTAATACCAAATCAAACATTCATTATTTTATATGTAAACATGCGCGCATTATGTAGGTTTACTGCTAACAAACTGGCATCACAAAAGGCGTTGAAAAAGCCGCCCATTTCTTCTATAACAAGTTGGAGGCGGCATGAGATGTGAGACACAGCATGCTTAACTTCTTCAAGCGTCACCCGTGCACACTCCTCTTCACTTCTTGTTCTTAACTCCGCCAAGGTGGTGTCTCATAATAAGATGTACGCTGGCACGTGGAATGCCGGTCAACTGAGACATCTGAGTTATTGACAAAGATGCCGTGGTGCTCTGGGAATGAAGTTGCTCGACGGCATTCTGTGCAATTGGCGCTCATTCATTACTCAGAGGCTTTCTCCCTTTGCCAGGAAAATCCAATACAGATCCAGTGGACTCAAATTTCGCAATCAAGCGTGTAATGGTCGACACGGTGAATGGATCTTTGATGAGATCATGTTTGGTTTTGTAACCACGAAGTGCAGCGGTGGCGCTTTCACCAAGGGAATAATAGAGTTTCCCACTTTCAATGCGCGTACTGACATTCATCGTCAACCCTTGCACACAAAACCTCCTTCATGTGGTTAATAATACTGGAAACGTATGTTATCTTTCCTCTAACTGGCTACCTGTAATCACAGAATCAAATTTTGCGTTTATTATGAGACACCCTGTGAATATTTTTTTCGGTTTTTTAAATTTTTTTATTTCAACGTCTCACTACTACGTGAGAAAATGGTTGCATATCATTGAATGATTATTTTTACACGGAAGAAAGCATATTTGATGTGTCTTATCTTCTGGATCCTAGAACAAGTCCATCTCAGCTTATTATCAAAGTACTTAATGCAAGCACTTCTAATCTATCTTCCACAGAAAAAACGAAATCGTTCGCTTGCTTCAGTTCGGATGACCAATTAAGTTTGGGGAATGCGGATAGCATTATTGATCGAAACTTCCATCCGAGAGTTCCTGTGCTGAGTGGAGTTTTTTACGTTGGGGATTACCAATGCCAGTAGATTCAACGACAGGCTCGCAGGACTGTTGTCACCAGCGTGAGGCACAGTTCATGAGCCAGGATGGCCGCGAGTCTGTACGTCAACCGGTGGCACCGCCCCAACTCGGACACCCAGACAAGCTAAGAGGCGGAAGCACGAAGATGGACTGGACACAGACTCATTAATTAGGCGATTTAGGAGTTGCAGATTGCAATATATTTCAAAAACTGAAAGGGGCGCGGGAGTTCTAGGAGATAGGGTCGAACAGTTCCATTCTGTTACAGGATTACCGGAAGATACTAGCTCCGATGAAGGTTCCTCATGACAGTATTTGTAAATTACAACGAGGGGATCCACATTATGCTAGTGCGGTTTTCACATCATTGACTGTAGAGGGTGTGGCAACGCTCTATAACCTAGTATCCTTCTTGTTTTAGACGTTTCTAGTAGCTTATAAAACACGATTTGCAAGTAAGCCGTCAACCACTGATACGTTCACAAAGGCTGCCGCATATGCTCAGTTAGCAGTGAATTGTTATCGCGAAGTGTACCTTACTTCGCCTTGGGATCAACATCACGCCAAAAAATATGCCCCTTTCCATCAGAATCCTCAGGGCAGACCCCTAACACTGGCAAAAAAATATGCCCCTTTCCATCAGAATCCTTAGGGCAGATCCCTAACACTGGTTGGAGCTATAAAATATCTTAACTACTTGCCAAATACAAGTAATCTGCTCAGAAAGATGTAATGCACAGAACAATGCAAACATGGGCAAACTCACGTCAACATCGTCCAGAACCACACTTTTTGTTTCCCTCGACTGAACTGCTTCATGCAGCCCTCTGGCCTTGAAAAAGATCACCTTGTCCATTGGAGAACATGTATCGATGTCAGAGGTGGCGTCCGAACTGGAACTTCGGGATCCCGTATCGTTCGGTTGCGGGCAGACTATGTCAGATCCATCGCTATATGTGGACGAATCCAGGGCTTCTGTAGTTTCTTCAGGTGTGGAAGCCCTCAATTTGAGTGTCTCCTCAGATTCACGAACGATATTCACATGTTGACGAGGATGAATTGGACTTAATATGTCAACATTGGTGATGTCATGACGACCGAAAATAAGGTATCCATGACTAGGAATTTCGTGTAGCACCTTAGCGACCTCCAGATGATCCATTTCATACAGAATGATTTTGTTGACCTTGAATGGAATGAAATTAGGAAGGTTCTTTAACTCGTAAATTTTATCGCCGGTAGTGCAGCACTATAGTTTGATTTGACAGAAATGATGGATGGGGCCTATAGTGGGTCGTGAGTGGCGATTACCAAGAACATAAAACAAGGCACTGTATAAACCGCACGTTTGCTTGCATCTTACCGTGAAGATGACTATGTTACTTCATGAAAATGGCGACGGTCTTACCAGGACTCCGCCTTCCTAAAACAAGTTAGCGCTATACGAATGTAACTTTGGCAGCACTGCTGTTTGGAAGCCTTTGTTGGGTCGCTTTTACCAAACTCTCAGGATTGCCGTTCTTCGACTGCTGAGAGATGGAAGTAACACCGTGGGACAAGTTAAACAACGTGTTAAAAGGTCTGCTCAATAAAAACCGGTTTAAATCTGTAATTCATTTCAATATTACGGAAGAGGAGCACAAAACAGACGGGGGTGGATTTCAGAAACTTTAAAACAAAACGCAAACTTTGGTTATAGATCACGCGGAAATCCGACAGAGACATCTGGTGAAAATCTCCGCAACCAGTCGCGAAGCAGTGAGATACTTAAACACAAATAATCGACTTGGAAGCAACTTGCGACGAGCATGTCAATACCATTGTCAGTAGATTTACAGAGCTGCGGACGAAACCAGGTTTTCAGGTTCGACCGCTGTTCCTGACGGTAAATGTACCGCTTGTCTATCCCTAACAGATGGACTTGGGCAGCCCTTTGGAGTTTTGTACGGTAGAATCGCTCAAACATGAAAGGAATAAAAAGTTGGAAACACTGTGACTCTACTAGTGCAACGGTGATACTACTTATGGGGGTGCGAGTAGTATGTTTTCTTCTCGTAAATTTGCTACGCCTCTCTTGAAAAGAAAGATCTATTACGGATTTCGTGGAGTCGCTTTGTAGCATTTGTTTGCAATTGAGCAACAGTCAATAAATATCCAGGAAAGTTCAGGAGGACGCGTTCAGGAGAAGATGCATGTTCAGTTTTTGTAAATAAGATGCAAATGAGAGTTTTGCTTCCTTGTCCAATAGCCTGTAACTGGTCAGTTGGCATTTTCTAATAAATAACTCCGCAACGAAGGACCCCTTTCTTCCACTAGTATCTATCCCATTGTCGGTATTTTTCACCGGCTTGCGTTTTTCGGATTCACATCACGCTGACAATCGCAGCCGCACTAGTATATCCGACTCTGTGGAAATCGTCTGCGTCCAGTGGCCTTGAAACTGGCGACGGCGATGGGGCGAGTGATGCAATTTCCCAATGCCCAAAATGTCCATCTACATTTCATCTGTTTGTGTTAAACCTCATTTAGGTCGTAATAAAGATTGACAAATGAACTTCATGCTTTACAACGCATCCGTCACGTCCATATATCCATCTCGGTTTAATCGCTACAAGAGGTCCTCATTGTTAGCCTCCAAAAACAGGCTCTCTCAAGTCATTTCGCAGAAGGAATAAGTTCCAGAAACCATCATCTCCATGGACAGCAGTAGACCAGCAATGTCTACTGGTACACAACCAAGCAATCGGTCAAATCTGTCTGAATTCCGGAAGAACGGTGCACACATACGGTTGGATTCTTTCGGCGTGCTCAAGGACGTGATGACGTAAATTTGCCCGCATACAGGACGTGTCCAGCAGCGAATGTCATTACGGTGTTTCTAGAAATCATCGATAGATATGAAAGAAGTAGTTTCACACTCACTTCTACACTGTCGTGACACACGTCGGAAGAAACAAAGAACACAAAGAGAACTGGACTTGGGGTAGACAGTCGTTTTGACTTTAATGTATATATATATATATATATATACGTATGTACACGTATATTACACCGATGAAATCAGTAAACAGCTTCAGCTGCAGGGAAACTTAGTTCGTCCACGATGAACGTGTGCGAGGATATTTCAGACGAGTCATGGGGGTACTTGATTCTACCCCGCCAGATCAAAACCAATGCTGGGAGCAACAGGTCAACAGAACCACCGTGGCATTTTAGATACTGACAATCTGATAAGTTTCTGGTGCTTAGCAAACGATCACTTGCATCACTACCAGAGTGGTTACATTTAAAATTCTGAAGCGGATAAAACTGACAAACCAAAGTGACGTGATAGAGAAGTACTTTTTCCAGAGAAATCAGCGGTCTCTAAGGAGAAACATTGTCGTGGATATTTAAGGGGAAGATTGCCCTCGGGTGTGACTTAATGGAACAATATCAGCCGCGTGGGTAACATCATTCAACTGTGAAACATTAGGGCATCGTACACACAACTCACCTCCAAGAGTTCATCCCCCGGCTTCACGTTCTCGCGAAGTTCCACAGGACTGTCGGGCAAAACATCGATTACATAGTGGTGTGGGCGAGGAAGATCATGTTCCGTGTCTTTTTCCATGGTCCCCTCAATTCCCAGCCCCAGACCGCAAACCGAGTCTTCAGTATCATACTCGACAATCTATACAAGTGAGTGCACATGATTGGACAGAAGTGACCCAGAAAAAATGATAGGTGAAACAGATTGATCTGATAAAAGCCCATTCTGTGAGATTAACATAAGCCCCAATCTATTGGGTTGCGGTTCTGTTGAAGAATGTGTGAACCACCTTGGTTTTCCTCTTCCCAAGAGTACTCAAATTGACGACCCTGTTTCCTGTTCAGATTGCACATTGAAATCTAAGCTTACACGCCGTATCAAGTAACTCTAAACGACTTAGATGGGATGACTGAAACAATCGGTGATTCCCAGTGAAAAGACTCGAGTGAAAGCCACAATATTCCCCGTTTAAGTTCGCAATTTATGACTGAATGAACGATTGGTCGGTCCTGGGCACAACAAGCGAATTGGTATATTGAAATGTCCGGTTAGACTAGTCATTAAGAAGACCGGAACCGTTGGCCAAACCATTGCTCTGCGGTCCCCAGAACTCCTACTCAGTGATGATAGAGTGGATCATTGTATGCACGCCTACTCAGTGATGATAGAGTGGATCAAAATGCGCGTTTCATTGTGTTTTAAAAACGGCAACACCTTACCTCAAAATTGGACGGAAGCCATCCAAAATTATGCATTACATTTTGGCTACTCATAAGTAGTCATGCACAAAAATGCGCACCTGGTGCAGTAATCCATTCATTTGTTAAATGACAATATAATTCGGCCTTCCTTTTATTATAATACCGTGGATTTTCGAATAAAATGCCGTTAATAGGAAAGCCAACTGTCGTAAGCTCACATGAAACTTATGAATGAAGTCCTGACGGTGCGAGTTTATCCTTTCAACCACTGTTTACACAAGATTCGCTATTTGACTGTCCGCATCATAGCTCGCATTCACAAAAATCTCTTCGATTGTTATTACTTTTCGTGTTGCATATGTTACATCAGTAGTGATAAATTCAGGATGCGTGATTGGATTGATCCTATCAGTTTGTGAAGCAGTAAGCCTCAGGGTGACCATCGTTCATTTGGGTTAACACAGGAGACTTAATAGCATTGAAAAGAATAGCAGAAGCCAAGTTTTGGGAGTTCACATTAGAAGGTCGACGCCAGAGATTCCAAAATACGCCTTTGGTAAAGTGCTTGATAGTTGAGTGGCGATACCTGATGTCTAAGTGCCAGTCCCTCACGCCGATACTCAGTCGTTCGTGGACGAACGGTTAAGTGTTCAAACTACAGGCCAGGAGGTCACGGGTTCGAGACCCTTCGGAGTTTCGTGGCGCACTGCTGATGATTCCCAATAAGGATGAAACAGCTGTACAGTGCTTCTCGGCTTTTCAGCATAGATTGGCTTCACTTACGGGACGAAATCTCCACACACAAAAAAAACAAGAATCTTCTAACACTACCAACAATCTATAAGCATAACGGTGATACTACTGATGGGAGGCATGCAAGTAGTATGTGTTGTTCTTGGAAATTCGCTTTGCGTCTCTACAAAGGTGGAGATCTTTTGCGGAATGGCTTTTTATTTGCTTGGATTTGAGCAATGAGTGATTGGAGTCAACGAATATTCAGGAAAGTTCAGGAAGACGCGTTCAGGAGAAGATGGATGTCCAGTTTTTGTGAATAAGATGCAAGTGAGAGTTTTGCTCCCCTGTCCAGTAGTCTGTAACTGGTCAGTTGACATTTTCTAATAAATAACTCCGCAGCGAAGGCCTTCTTCCTTTCATAAGTAGCTCAGTGGAAGAATAAACTTCAACCGATGAGTGAAAATTCCATCTGGCGAGTCGTTGCTCGAGGAGCCAGTCAACACGTGTGACCACGTGATGCGGCTCCCCTGACTGAAGGATGAGCGGAGCTACAACCTGTCCAAGTGCGAGTTCATCACACTGCTGATCAGTCTCTCGTGGACGAACGGTTAAGTGTATTCCCACTATCGAGGGCTTGGAACGTCCTATTGGAGTTTCTTGCGATGCGCACTACCGATGTTTCCTAATAAGGATGAAACGTCTGTACAGTACTTCTTAGCTGTTCGACACAGAGTGCCACATTCTCCTCCTAGAGATCGCCATCAGGATTAAATCATTTCTGATTGACTGTCTCCAGTAGGGAACAACTCTCCTGCAACATTCCGCTCCGAAGAAAGTTGATCAAAGGGTTGACTGAAATTAAGCTTCGCCTATAAGGGACATGTACTAGCGGAGTGTACTTGGATCGATTGCTATAACCTTCGGCTCTGCTGGAGTGCTCGTTCCTCTACAACATTCTCCCGGTGTCTAGCTTTCATGCCGGCCGATCGATGGGGGCATGAGAACCGAGATAATATAAGGTTGTCCAAGCCTAAACAGAAACAGTGGAGACTCTGGTCCTGGGTTAGGAACAACGGCAGTTCTGTCTGCAGGTTCGAGCAGGTTTGAGTCATCTACCGAATGAGTCAAGACAATACAGTTCCACACCTGCTGCAGCGGTTATCTTTTCAGTAAAAACACTAATTTAGTTGGTGGGGCAAAGCAAAAGTGCCTCGGTTTCTGGAGATAGTCCAAAGGAAGTGTAAGGAAAAACCTCCTTCCAAAACGTTGCAATAGCTGATGGGCGAGAGTGTCACTAGAATTGGGTAAACTAAGATGGAAAGCTAAGTTAGATTAGGGAATCTAGCCCACTTGAGACAAACAACGGAAATGGTAAAACTCTGTCCAGGAAACAAGAATCATCTGATCCCTCGCATGCCTGGATCATCTCTTTCAGCATGAGATTTTTCAGTGGCATAATTCAATACTACTGGTATTCGATACATTCAGTAGTCTATTCAGCCTTAAGAAACCGTGTTTGATCCGACTGTCCTCTAGGAGGTCGAAAATCATCGATTCCAAGCGAAGGACTATGTATCGGTTTAAAAAAGCAGCAAAAACAAATGTTCAAGAACGCCATAACTTTCTGTCTCGTCAACCATCAACTTACATAAAACAGTGCGTTCTACTAGGCTGAAACGATCAGGAAAGTTTGACTTTGGAACTCAACTTAAACAACGGCCCCCCGCGCTATCTCCAGGCAACCAACAATTGCAGTGGCAACCACATACTGGTAGGACGAACGTACTTCCGAATGTTTGCCAAATTACGTTCCGCAGGTTAGTGCTCAGTTAAGGGATAAGACGGTTGACTACAGTCTCCACAATGCCTTCTTATTACCATGAACCCCGGTCTGGATAGCCAATCGATAGCCTGGTGCGCTTGGCCAAACCAGAAAAAGTCAACAAACGCGCGAACCGGCTGATCTGTTGATCATTGTCGTGTACAGGCGGGTCAAAAAAGCGATACTAAGACTACAACTCATCTCTCAAGGTCAAATGAAGAACAGCCAATGAAATCTGTCTCAACGAAAAACGGTTATTCCATTGGCAGTTATGTAGTCCCGTTACGTTTCGGAGCTGGTTCTCCTAATAAACTGCACTCATAAGCTAGCCTCATTGATCGTGTTACAGGCCCCTTTTACCATATCACGTTTAGTGGCACCCAGTGAAACTCAGCTGATCAGTGGTTACCGTCCGACCTTGTGGGTGCAGACTCGTTTCTAATCGATTTCGCCAGCACGGAGCTGTGATTGACCTTGATAGCCTGATACGTTCGCCTGGACTTCGTTCCGAGTCTGTTCACTGCATATGTTCATGCAAATAAGCGTTTTTTAGTCTCGCTGTCGAATAGAAAATGCAACATTCACATCCGGAAACATCTGCCTTCTTGGTGAATTATTCAAATGGATTAAAAGAGCAAACTATTTGGAACATTTATAATTTGCAAACATTTTAAGTAAGACTTTTGGAGCAATAAGACCTGATAGTAGTTTACAACAGATACTCACCAAGATTTTCGTAGACTCTGGGAATAGACTTTTCCAGTAGGCCGTACGACGATTCCAGTGGTCTTCTGTGAAAAATTAAAGAACACCCAAACTACTGCAACTGTTCTAGTAAACAAAAAAGCAACAAATTAAACAATGGTCGATTGGACGGGTCTGGCATTGTGACATCTCAAACAATAAGAGACTCAGGAAGTCGGGACTCAGTTTTTGACGAACTGAATACTTCAGCCAATCAGCACCTCTGAGACCATTGATAAAGAAACGCTGATAGATTCTCAGTGATGAAGTGGGCGTAAGACCCGTAGATCAGATGCGGTACACTTCAAGCAACTGCGCTGCGAGCAAATCATAGGCTGACATATGACCAGACCAGTCAAGAAGGGTCCGTTAAGGCCTGGAGCTAGATTATCAAAAGCTCACATGTGACAGTCAACTGGGTTAATGGTATCAAACATTCACACTGTAGAGTTCCTAATCGGAAAGTAAGTTAGCCATTCCGAAAACCAGAAAGGGCCTTCTTTTAGTAACCGAAAGGTCTGATTCCTTGACGGGAGGGATCAGAATTCTGTTCGTCCTCGACGTCCTCGACAAAAATGTGAGTTCTAAGCTGATTTAGTCTTGGACCCTGTTAGCGCATCATGAAGATGTCGGGACTATTCAAGTTTGTTACCACTTTCGATTCCAGAACTAGTTTCAGTGTTTTCTTACCGGATTCATAAAGTTGCTGGAAACTGTTTGAAATCCGACTACCGGGTTCGGTCTTCTTGGGCCTCGCTCGTTACACACAGTCCCCACTTATTTGCAAATCAAGCTGATCTTAACGGGAAATTTGAATGAATCTCTGTGATATGTTGAATATCATACCTTTTAATTGAAAAATATCATAAACGAGTGATCCAGCTGGGATTCAGATGAACCTTCAGTAAACAACAAATTACTGTACGAATGTATGGCGAAATCTATCCAAGTTGGGCTCATTTAGAAACCAAGGTTGATGAAAATTCGGTCGTGCACTTTCAAGCTGATCACAGAAACCTCATGAGTTATTTTCCTTCAAAAAAATTAAATGTAATGTCTTGAACATTCTGCCAGCTAAGAGATGAAGGGATCTCTTTTCCGGATCAATAATACTCAACCCAATGAAACAAGGGTTCACTCCCCATTGAACCACTAAGATAGAAATTGGAGTGATATCGATTTGGTTGCTTAGATTTGAGTGCAACTCACTGAAGCAAGAGAGTGAAACTAGGCCAGATACCATGTTTCTTTTCACCCAGTATTCATTGCCCTGTGAGACATATGGCGTCTCTATTCGGCAAGCTGAACGCCACCAATTCTGTATCGAGTCAAATTCAACTATGCGGGTTGTGTCGATAGGTGCATGGTTTGTATAGGTCTATTTTCGGTCGGATGCTTGACATACGAGGAAGGCATCGTGATTTTTTAACAGCCCTCTTTGACTTGGTGGGATATTCCAAAAGTTTGACGTCTCTCTAGCAGGGCTTTATTATTCCAGATTCTATGCGAACGCGGTGGTCGTTACAACAAAGACTGACCTTTTACTAGCTAGCTTTAACTCGTTACCGTTACCCCTTCAAAACTCCTAACGGCCAGTGTGAGGTTTGGACCTGTAGGTGCGCCATTGGCCAAAAAAGTTGATTTTCAGGAAAGAAAACTAGAAACAATGTCTTGAAAGTTTATTCTGGCTCGTAATCACACGCACGTTCAATCGCAGATATCGTAATCCGACTTTTCTGATGATCATTCATGAAAAAACTCATCTGACCGCTCAAAGACATCGGCCAGAGACAATTTAAGTCGGTCGGAGGCGTGACTAGTGGTCACTCATAGTACTACGCCCACAAAGTTCTTCCTAGTACCCCGTACCGTTAGCGGCATGAACAGACTCGTCTGTGTCAAAATGGCTAACAGGGTTGTATCGAACAAAATGACCAGCCACGTGGCATCTCAATGTCCCATAGATACGTGTTACTCAGCTTCGCGAACCGTATTAGGTCCTTCGCCCAGTTCCGCGGAAGGTTCTAAAATTCATCTGCGAACTCCTAAGATTAGTCAGCGGAAAATGCATAAAATGCCCCTAAACGCAGGAAGTCATCGGTCTTGCACTCAAGAATTCGGTTAAAAGCCAGTGCGATGGGCTTTGTCTGTCAGAAGCAAATGAGAGATTCGCTCACTTTGCTCTGTTTTTCCCACAAAAGTACGTTTCCGCAACTTTCCTCTCCGGAAAATTTCGGAAAACACCAGTTTGTGGTCACGAGAAATGATGTCAAATGTACTGGACAACTAAGATTGGTGGTTTTTCACCGGCATTTGTGCGCCCTAATTATGTTTAACTTGCCCGTCCGGCGTTTAGAAAGTGTTCTTCTGCCGGAACTGACAAGAGAGTGGAAACTAGCTGAATACATACACACACTCCAGCTAAGTGGTCACTCCGAGACGGGACATTGGCAAAGTGCGACTCAACTGTCAGTTGGAGCTGAGGAGCACACTTGAGCTTCTGTTGAGCAGGTACTGATATGCTAATCATCACGCCCAATTCAGGTAGCCCACGCAACTTAGCAGTGCATTCGCAATGTCCCGAGAGTTTAACTGCCTTCACAAAACATCTCGAAGTTCCTGTCTATCGATCCATCTTCACTGGGCACCTTCAATAATCGCTATGGTCTATTCCTAAGATGACTATGGAATACTGGTTGATAGGACGGTGACCACCCCTCTCCAGATGCCTTTAAAAGAAAACCAAAGAAAGCTGAGCCAAAGAAATTCCTAGTCTAGCGTTCGGTTTTCCGTGTGAGAACCAGAATCTAAGTTCAAATGCAAAACGTGCTCTGTGGTTTGAAACCTACTTTAGATCGTAGAGCGGCCGTCACGTGATTTGAATACACGACCCGACGCCACGCTCACATCACGTGATGCGTTTACCTAATACACATTTAATTAGTGACCTAAAGCTAACGAATTGCACAGAAAAAAATGTTATTTGGTTGGCTCGATGATTTCACGTGGTTTATCTCCGATCACCTCAAGACCAGGACAAATACCGATGTGGATGAAAATATAACGGAGAATTACACAGACACCGGATCAGTCGGGAGACGTGGCCACTATGTTCTTTACTTGTAAAAATAGAAGACGTGATCGTAGTGTGGCACCGAACCAAAAACCGGAAGCGTCTGACGCAGAAGAAACTTTCTAACCACAGTGGGACAAGATACACTGAAAAATACGTCACGATTGTATGAACAGGAGAGTGTGGTACTCAAGGTTACGAAGAAGTCTATTCCAAAAGAAATACCAACTGATATGGTCGGATTAATGCTGAACACTCGAGAAGCACTGTACAGCTGTTTCATCCTTGTTGGGAATCATCAGAAGTGCGCATCGCAAGAAACGTTTTGGGTTGTTTTGGACTAGTAAACTCCCGGTTGGTAGTTTAGACACTTGATCAGCTTGAGGAGCCAGTCCACATGTGACCACGTGATGTGGTCACATAAGTGAGTGTCTAGAATGAGTGTCTAGGTGTGAGCCAATCACACTGCTGATCAGCCATCACGACCCATCTCATCCTTCAATCGCGTGATCCACATGGTCACGTGGCCATGCGTTGACTGACTGGCTGCCCGAGTGACAACTCCTCACATGGAAGGTCAACCTTTTGGCTGAGTTTCATTCTTCTTCTGAACTACTTAGACTGTTTGGTGATCAATTAACTACTGGTCATTCAAACAGTGGAGTGGTTCTGTGACGAATACGGAAGTGGCTTTCGCGAAAAGCGTGACAAAGAGCACACTGACCGGCCTTCATGGCAAATATGTGGCAACTCTTCCACAGCATTAAGTAACTCTTGAAAAAACGTCATCTTTGTTTCAGACTTGAGGATAAGATTGAACCATTTTTCAAGCCCCCGTGAGAAGAACTTGCTGATATGCTACAAAGTGGATATCATCGACTTTGATGTGATCTGAGATCAATAAGCTGGGGAAAAGAATAGTGTATAGTCGCTAGACACAGTGGGATTGGATTCGATCTCTGACGTCCTGTGTAATTTATGCCACCGAAAATGAGATGTAATCGAATGGGAGCTGGCGATCGAGCCAGCTGAGTTACACACACCCTGAAACAAATATTTAAAAAAAACGACTGAATCATATTTAACAACAGTTCTCCTCACCGGTCAAGTCATCTTCCTCAGCGGCGGGTACGGCAACGGCTGTCACTGTGGAGTCTGACCTCTCTGGCCGAAAAGAACGTCTGGTGTCCGCAGGCGATTCAGGACCCTCCACAGATTCCTGTAGTTCGCTCTTTTCTATCCTTCGTGCAGCTGACCAAATTGAAGAATATCGGTACCCGATGAATATGACAACAAAACTGACAGTTTGTGTGTGAGATTAGGAGACTATACTTCGTGCATTTCTACACCCTGTTTTCTAACGCCAAAAGATCCTCTTGAGTTTTGGACGGCTTTGCTAGACATCAGTGTGATAAAAACGATCACCCAGCCTTTCGGTATTTTCGGAGGAAATTCGAGAAACGAGGTACTGCGAGGTTGTCCAAGCCCAGACAGGAGCAGTCGAGATACCGGAACCTTTGAATCAGTAAGATCACGCCTTAACCACTGAGGCATCAATATCGAGACATCAATATGATCAGCGTGTAAGCTACATTAAGAATAGTGGAGACTTAACACTACTCAGAAGGGGTCAGATGTCATCAGTTAAGACCAACAAGACTATCGATCAAGTGGATGACGGGTGGGGTGTGTACACACAGACGGTCGTGCGCGTAAAGGATCATAACTGCCTAGCGTGAACACTCGTTCTCACTAGACAATGTCTGGTAGGAATTGGGTAATTCCTGACAAGTTTTATAGCAGGAAGTGCGGAGTGAATGAGGGGCCTAAGATCGCCGCGACCTTTTACCAACCGCTTCCAGAGATTAATCATTAAAAATTAGTCATGGGAGTTGAAAATAAGGAAACTATTTAAGAGGACTGTGTCAATGATAGCCGCGTTCAATCGCTCTGTCCTATCGGCCTTAGTATGCCTCCAGGACGAACTTCAGGGGGGGGGGGTCAGTAAATCGATCTCGGTGTTTTGGTCAGCTATGTAGTTAGCAGACATATTGACGCTTTCCACAACAGGTGACACAATTTTATCTCAGGTAACATCCGATTCCCTCACATGCTTCAGTCAGTAAACACGTGCCCTGGAAATCTGGAATTCGATTAGTACTTTGCTGACCATGACACAGTGCGATGCAATCCTGTCAGGTCTTGTTTAACTTATCCGTTGTGGACAACACCGCATTGTCACTCATATGTCGTTTACATGTACCCGGGGCGAGCTCGCACCTTAGAAATGTACTTCTTGGGAGGAAATGTCAGGCACTTTTGGTAATTTTGTGCGCTGGGCAACATAATAACAAGAAGTAATTGTTCAGCTGTAACATCATTCCGGTACATAACTGCCACGTCACCCGAAGGAAGCACTAGGACTGAGATACTGTCAGGTTACTTAAGCCCGGACAAGAGCAGTCGAGCTTCATAAATAGGATGTAACTTGCCAGCAATTGAACTGGAAGTCGAGTTTTCCCTGGTGATAATTGGCCGAAGAACTTTGATGTGGACGAAGTTGGCTTTGTGACACATGGCTTTGATGCGCTTCAGAGCTTCCGGGGCTGGTAGCTGTTGGATATCTTGATAGTTAACCTGCAGTGTAAAAATAGGTAGGACATATTTCAAGAGTCGACTAATTTAGAGACATACATTTCACGGTTTGGCCTCAAACATTCAGGTGGTTAGACAGTGAGGATCCTAAATGAGAATTTCGTTGAAGGATATCAGAAACAAATCAGTCGACTTGGAAAACGTACTTCTACGACACGATCCCCATCTTTGAGAATTCCGTCTAGACCAGCTTGACTGTGCGGTTGGATGGAGATAACGTGTATGGCATTGTGACCTGCAAGTAAAGCGATCGTTATGGCAATCAGAGTATCGACTATTTTATCCAAGGCTGCACCAATAAATCCAGACAATCAGACACGTACTTCTGGCACACGACAAAGTTGGTTCACTTATCTACTCGTGTTTTATATAGATTATTCTATCGATTCCTTTTTTTCTAGCTGAGTGTTGTTTTGCGGAAGCTAGAATATGAATTCAGGTAAAAAATAACTCAGAACAGGTATAATCTCATCTAATCCTGGTTCGTTTGAAAACGTTTTCTGGGTTTTCGATACAAACACGGTTTTCGAAATCAATTTTTATCGAGCACCGAGCTAAATACAGAACGGTACATATTTATCGATCGTATTAACAGGGGTCTCAGCTAAATTTACTCTTCATGGTCATTTACAGCCTAGAACGCTTCACAGAAAACGCCCCACAGTCGAAACAATATTTAAGACGTCGAAGCTCTTGGACAGCCCACCACCCTTATTCATCTCTTTTGGAACTCATCGGAAAATCAAGCTCAAACGTGTTCACGCGAGTTCAGAAGCTCCTGTTTTCCGGTTATTTGATCACGTGAAATCAATTGAGATAATCCAGTCTTTCAATTTTAATGCTGATGTCTAGGCCCTCTATACTGCCAAAAATCACTTGGGCAAATATACACTCATTTGCAAACTAATTTGGTTTTTCGAGAGACTCACCTGGAACCCAGCTGAATCTCTCGTTTGTGATGTTCTCAGGCAACTGAATGTGCTACACCAAACGAGAGATTCAGCTGGTTTCCGGATGAGTCTCTCGAAAAACCAAGTTAGTTTGTAAATGAGTGTATATTCGCTAATTTCGTGCAATTCGGTTTGAAGTAGAGCATAAGGTTGAGGGAAACTCGGGGACTGCGCCTACGTGATGAGCCCCAAGAAGGCCGAAACCGGTCTTGGACTGCCGGTGGGTTTTCAGCAATCTCATGAGTAGTACATTACAAAGATAAACTCTTGAGCAAGTCATGTAATCCGTTTATCCAAGCGTCCAATTGAAATCTAATCCCGGTGCTTGTTCCACTATACAACACTGCTTTTTATCGACTTCGGATTGAACTTTCTTTCTCCACTGAAATGCTAAGATCTGATAGTCGCGATAGTCAATTTCGCGTTCCTGGCAACTCCTTGAACCTCTTTGTCTTTTCGTTAACAGTCAGGGTGCATACTTGTATTCCCCTTATTTTTTCACACTTCCAGGAAGCTCTTGGTCCCCACTTGTGCTCATATTTACTCCCCCTTCGCCGAATTAGAAAATAATTTTGTAATGTACTGCTCATAAGGTTGCTGAAAATCCGTCGACAGCCCACGACCGGTTTTGCCCTCCTTGGGGCTCATCACGTAGGCGCAGTCCCCGGATTTACGTCAACCTTATGTTCTACTTGAAACCAAATTGCACGAAATTAGCGAATATACACTCATTTGCAAACTAATTTGGTTTTTTGTTGAGTATTTTTTTAGGTACCTCGTCTAGCAATGATGTCAGCCAAGTTTCTACAACCGTGAACACAGTCGTAACACCTGATGAACTTCCCAGTTTCAAAAATTGCAAAGTTCAGAATTGAGGCGAACTTTCTAATGGACACAGCCAACCTTGAAATGGAACTTTTGGTCATCCCGCCTGCACTGGGACCTGCCCCACACATCCCATTGAGTTGGCTCCACTACCTCTATTGGCCATTCTGACCCCTGAGTGATAGTTGGCTCCCCGTCTCAGTATTTCTGGTGCTAGTCATCTGGTGTCTGGCACCAAATGCAACAGTTGCTTGGCTGTAACCGGTAGAGGTTACAGGAATCTAGAAATCTCCTAGTTTTTCAGTAGACACTCCATCTTCTCTGAAGTCGGCAATCCCTCTTCTCTTGAAATGACCAAGCCCTGATCCCATTTGTTAATGTTGTAAGAGAGAACCGGATACTGGCACTCTAGTCCTCTATCCTCATTCCGTCGGATTTGCTGCCGCACGCGGTTTCTCCTCGTGAATTAGATGAAAGCTATGTTCGTCAGTCGTGGGGCCAGTGAAGCGATTTCCAGTACACCTGACAGATACAGATCTTTCCAGAATCCTGTCAGTGGGTTCCTTCACTGGCTCCCTTGATAAAGGACTTTCATGGTATTAGCTGAATTCCTGGCTTTACGGAGAAACACACTCGAACAAACCAACATTTCTGTCAGCCAACTGCACTGGTGTTGTTTTAAATGTAGGCAGGTGCTACTTACAAGAATCCCCAGTAGTATATGCCGTAACAACGATAGAAACCGGCATGTTTATCCTACGTACGATTTTCTGCACTGCCTTCATATCTCGAAGGCTTTCGATTAGATATGGTCATTAAGAATGAAGGTCAATAAAAACAGTCCGCGCTGAATATTGCTCGGATCCACAACAGTGCCCCAAGTGTTCCGCTTCCCATCCAACCAATGGGATGACCACAGCGCACAAGCAGCTAGAGCTGCCCACAAACTCAGAGTAGTAGAGACAACATCAGAAATCTATTGATTGTTTATCCCTCTGCTTGTACCTGCCTTCACACTTCTCGCCACGCTTGTAAGTAGCACAACGAACCAACCATGCCGCCGCACACGGCGACCGCACAGAAACCACCTTGAAATCATGCAAATTAGTAAGCAGTCGCCAAATACGTTACACTACGCAAATTGTATACCCGCTTTCAGGTCAAGACAGAGGTTGTTCTTAATTTCTTCTGTGTTTTCATGGCATAGTCATCGCGTTCTGAACTATCAGTAGGTGAATCACGTTCCCTAGGTGCGATTTGCGGTAACAGACCGGGGGGGGGATACAATCGAAATACTTGAGGAGATAGGAGACCTCAGTTCATCGAACATCATGTGATAGGTGCACAAAGTTCTTAGGGTCTCAGTTCGACCTTGGAACATTGGTGCGTTAGCAGGGGGATGTCCGAACTGAATTGATCGCCCGACTCGCTAAGGCTTAGGATAACCGAACGCGTTAAAACGATTGCAGACTTTCAAAGAAGCGCCATAAATTGCACTACCCGGTAGAAGCCATGAAACTCCTAAATGTAAGTGAATGATTTATACGCTTTGTGGAAATTTTCAAGTCGATGGCAGCGGAAGTGGAAGAAAACCGAGGACGAGTATTGATTGGTTTCCCTACTCAACAACTAGTATCTCCGTCCGTGATATTCTGATGAACCGAATAGGTACGAAAGAGCGTTTGTGAGTTGACTGTCCGTTTTGTGTCACGGATGATGACACAAGCTGTCAGGCGACACGTGACCACCAGTTAGGGGCTGTTCTTCGGGTGTTACAACATCTTTCCTCACTTTCCAAGCTGGCCACATTCACAAAGAAAAACACGTTTTTTCATAAAGGAAACTACTCACAAGGTTGCTGAAAACTCTCCGACAGCCCACGACCGGTTTTGCTCTTTTTGGGGCTCATCAGGTAGGCGCGGTCCCCGAGTTTCCGTCAAACTTATGTTCTACTTGAACCAAAATTGGAC
>NW_008751819.1:221122-233632 GCF_000715545.1 Opisthorchis viverrini
CGCCTCATGATTCAGTTGGCACGATATTCGAGATATCGCAGTACATTTTCATAAAGGAAACTGCTCACAGGGTTGCTGAAAACTCTTCGACAGCCCAAGACTTA
Organism: Opisthorchis viverrini; assembly: GCF_000715545.1. Lineage (NCBI taxonomy): Eukaryota > Metazoa > Platyhelminthes > Trematoda > Opisthorchiida > Opisthorchiidae > Opisthorchis > Opisthorchis viverrini. The sequence continues at coordinate 221,227 of NW_008751819.1, forward strand.
GCTATCAGAAACCGAAAAACGAACTGGAGGATTCCGGGCAACCGACTGTACACCGTGGAAGACCAAATGGGTATCTTTAACCCAGCAAAGCACACTCATTTGCATACCAATACGACTTTAATGGCAGACTCACCTGGAACCCAGGTGAATCTCTCGTTGGCGGAAACTCGGAGACTGCACCTACCTGATGAACCTGAAAATGTCGGATGCGAATAGTTTCGCACGTTTCAGAAGAGCTTGCTGAATAATCGGTAGTTTTTAATTGGGCAACGTTTCACTTTTGACACAAAAGCTTCATCAGGCCAAGTGAACAGGTCACCAAATTGGCCAGGTTATAAGACAGACGGGGAACCACTCAGTAAGTCCTCTTCACACTAGATCAGTGTTCAGTGTCAATTAACGGCTCGCGCCGGCTAGTGTGGTTACCAAAATTTTGAATTGATGGGTTGGAGGAGTTTCAAATTAGTTTAGTTAGCTAAAACCATTTTGAGATCAACATCCGAATGGTTAGAGTCTGGACTTTGAACCGGATGGCGGTCTTAACGATGCCATCGTCGAAAGACTTTCAACTTCATTCTTTGTGTTCGTTACTATTACACTCAGTGAACAAATCCTGAGGAAATCACGTGATAGTTCACGTGAACGCGCAACCAAAGACGCCTCACCTCGTGCTGATATCACCAAATAAAATGGCTAGACTGCGGAAGAAAGTACACACTGCTTCAATGGTCTCAGCCAAAGAAGAATGGCGTTTCAGTTCACTCACTTTTATCAAAGCCAAGCTGGATCCCCAAATTAGGAGAGTTCGGATCAACTTGCAATACGGTTTCGTGGAATAGCTGTGGTCCTTCATTTGACTGCTGAATAGCATCGAAATGAAAACAAAGATACACAAAGGATGAACTTGGAGCAATCAGTTGGGTTTTACGGAAGAATAGTAGACACGTCCTCGAAACTTACAACCGAAGTGTGACGTTTAGGTTAGTTGATCTGTTGAATACGGATTATATATCAAAACACGCGTTCATTGAGTGACAACAAGTGGTCAGAAAATACGGAATAATCTGCGTTCTGTAGTTGTCAGCAAGATGTTGTCAGCTAGATGTTACCCATCGATTTCATCAGCCAAGACCTTTTCCGCTGCAAAGTACAAGTCAGTCCTGAAAGAGGTGTGCTATCTGCTTTGATTTACACAGGTTTTAAACAGACTATTCGTTTCATCTACAAGTTGTAAATTCCTAGGTCTCCTCACGCTCCCAACAGCTTGTGAGCATCTCAGATGGAAGTCGACCTTCCTGCTGAGAAGTCGTCACTCGAGAAGCCAGTCAACACGTGACCACGTGATGTGGGTCACATGATTGCATTAGGATTGGCGGTATACCATAACTAAGTGCTAATTAGTCACGGTGCTGTTCAGCCATTTGTGGCCAAACGATTAGATGTTCAACTAATGACCACAAGGTCGCGGTTCAAAACTCTGAGTTTCGTGAAAGGAGGAGGAAAGAGGAAAAGTAGTTTAACAGGGTGTGTGGAAGAAGTGGTTGCTCTGGGAGTCAGTCGATATGTATGATCACGTGATGTTGTTTCCTAAGTGCGAGTTAATTACAGTATTGATTAGCTACTCTTGACCGAACGGTTAAGTGTTCAACTACTGATAAATAAATAAAAAATCGTGTCTAGCTGCCATGCCACCCGAAGGAAGCACGAGGGTTAGGATACTGTCAAGTTGCCCAAACCTAGTCAGAGGAAGTCGAGAGGCAGAGGTCGGGTTCGAACCACGGACCTTCCGGTCAGTAAATTCGCGCTCTAACCACTTGGACCATCTCACCCCATCCAAGACCCTAAATCTCTCTTTTCAAATTCCTAGGAGAGTCAACTTATTCACACTCCAAGACTTGTTTGGATTCAGATAAGAACGGCAGTGCTGGTTGGTGGGATGTGTGCCACTGTTCAAGAATGCGACAAAATGTGAAGAAACCGTTAATCTCTGTCCTACCTGGTAGACTGTTTGAGGTACTCGGGCTTGCGTCATCGTACCGTTGAGGGAACCAGCATCCATCTGGCTCGAACAAGGCAGAAGAGCAGACGTATACCATCAGATGTGAAACAACTGATCGGTTATTACCAGAGAGTCATTGTCAATTCAAGCGTCGACTTTTCTATGACACTCACATCCAGTACTTTACTAGGATCTGGACGGATGATGACTTTCTGTTTGTCTTGATACATGGACATACCGACGGCAGCCTCCTTCATTTCAGCACACCGACAACATGCATTTCAAGTGGTTATTTTCCATACAGGTGTAATCGGAAGATGGAATATCTGATTTTCTTACCAAATAGCTTGTGCTTAAAACAGGCCGAGGGAAAAACCGGTTGGAAAAACTGGGTTTTGTGGAGTCCTGTGAGGGGTGGCCGTGCCACATCATTGTGCGTTTTGAGAAAAATACACATTATCCCTCTCAATAAGCCTATCCCCCTCGTTCGGACACGATCACAGAAGAGTTGCCACTGAAAAGATGGCCTCTGTATAAGACCGAACTTTACTAGTCTTTGATCAGCTATAATACCTTGCCACATCATTGTGCGTTTTGAGAAAAATGCACATTATTCCTCTCAATAAGCCTACTACCCCCCATCGTTCGGACACGGTCACAGAAGAGTTGACATTGAAAAGCTGGCTTCTGTATAAGACCGCACTTTACTGGTCCTTGATCAGCTGTAATACCCTTTCAGTGTTATAGCGCCCAAGGGAGACTTGAGGGCCTAGATATCGTCAGTTCGTCCAAGCCGCCAAGTCCAAAACCTTGACCATAGAAAATCGACATACAGAAACACACCAAAGAAACGAAACCGATAAAAGTCCCTCTTACCTTGCGTTTGATATCTTCCGCTTGGCTCTCTCTCTGTTTCGCCAATCGTGGATTGCGTGCCACTATCAGACTAGGTGCCTTTATCTGCTCACTGCTCACACTGCCGTTGTTACGGACGCTTCTCCGATACGGTTCATCGAGCAAATGTTCCGCCAGTTCAAACAAATTGGCGTTTGATTTGAGCGTCTGCACCTCCGGCGAGGTGAGTAGACCGTAACGGAGTTGAGTCAATGTTCGCCAGTCAAGAGGAAATCCGACGATAGCCAGAAGCTGATCGCCGCATTTAATGTTGTATGCTCTGTGTTGAAATGGAGGTAGAGGTCTTGAGAGTACCAGCCAAGCAGGCACTAATAATTTGAAGTGAACGCTATTCAACGAATACACAATGAAGGGGATGATAGACCATTTTCGATCTAATGAGCCACGAACAACGAAAAGTAGTCTGGAACGTCGACGTATTCGCAGAAGCTAACAAGATAACTCCGACAGGGAAGTTAGCGTAGGACAAATGTTTCACAAGTTTGGAGTTGCTCACTTGCTGAACAGGACGGAGTGAATATAATCGTGGGTGTGGAACTGGCGAGAGTGTGGAGAGTGGTGTTAGATAAACCGAGTTGACACGTGACTGTGTGGTTGTCAATCCACGTAGAATCATTAGCAAAAACCGGGGTGGGGGTGGAAATTCCAACCCGACCAAAAGTACAACACAACTATCTTAGCAGTAGCTCATCCACACAGACGGACAGAAGGTTCAAACGACGTTCAAGAGGGACCATCAAATGAACCCAACCAGAAACACTAGACCCTAGACTGGACCCAAACACACGTAGGTTTCCCCATCGGCCCAACACTTGTTCACCCGCCCAAACTCACAAAAATCCCTCGACCGACACCCAACAGAGATTTTGCTTGAAGCAGCTGATTAGTTTTTAATAAAGGAAACTACTCATAAGGTTGCTGAAAACTCCTCGACAGCCCACGACTGGTTTCGCCCTTCTTGGGGCTCATCAGGTTTCCGTCAACCTTATGTTCTACTTGATTGGTTCTCCTTCCGCCTTAAATCTCGACCAACGTCGTAACCCAGTCAAGTGGCCTGACGAAGCTTTTGTGTCAAAAACGAAACGTTGTCCGGCAAAAGATCTACCGATTGTTACCAAAATTTCCCAAAAACGAGAACCAAGCACTGATTTTAGAGACAGCGGCGTGTATGAGCCTGGGTGAAAGCAAATGGAAAGAGGCCATCTTATCCGATTAACAGACCAGGAAACAAGTGACCGGATAGGAGTCTGACAGTGTGTATGTTAGCAGAAAGGTTGTATAGACCAATAACAAGGAGCTCGCATTGTTCACCTGTTTGAAAGTTGAGTGGAATCAGACAAGAAAGGTGGGTAAAGTGTGGAGAGTGGCAAATCAATCGGGATAAACGGCAGATGGGCTCTGTGAAACCGTATTGATGTATTCACATCCGGTATGGTTGCTCGTTACCGGAAGATGGTGGATAGCCCAATTGGTCATGGAGATAGAGGATACACTGTCCAACAGGTGGTTCCGCACTCCAAGCTTCTGGCATAAATTTACGGTTTCCAGTCTCTTTGGAATTCATTCGCTGATTCTAAAGTGTTCTCACGCGTTTCCCGAGAAGCAGAGACAGCACAGTGGCACAGAGCTCATTGTAATACTCGATGACATCTGGCCACTATATATGCACAATTTTTCGGGACTTCACAGAAGAATGTGGTGAAATTTCAATCGATGTTGGATTCCAAAACTATTTTTTAAACGCAACAGGTGTATGGGATTGTGAGATTCATCAGAGTTGTCCAAGACATCGTTGAAACCGTGGTACGGGTGTTGTCTATCTCAGAGGCAGCAGAGTGCTTCCAGGATGAATTTGCAGGATTGATAACTGGGCCGCACTGCGTTATCTTCTCTCAGACTGGCTCTCATCCACCAAAGTAGCAAGTATTCGAGAACCTTCGAAGGGACTCAAGTACATGCAGTGGAAAGATATTTCACGCAAATGTTACGCCACCAGATCTCCAACCGTCACAGAGGAATCCAGTCACGGGTAGCAGGACCACCAGTGGAGAGTGCGAGCAATTGAAAACATGTTACGTCACAGGAACGAATGCCTGACATTTCAGTGTTCAAACTACGGTAATCCCAGTACACATACACACAAACGGTTTCCGAGAGCGGACTGCTTGAATGAATAGCAACCGACACAGATACGTTCAAACTATACGCAGTTTTACTAAAGTTGCATGAGGAAAGCGGATGAGCCAAGTCTTAGCAATGGATTTATTGACCGTATCCGGGTATTAGCCAACGAAAGATCGACTTCAATTTGAGCACAAGGTTGACGGAAACTCGGGGACTACGCCTACCTGAGGAGCCCCGAGAAGACCAAAACCGTTCGTGGGCTGTCAAAGAGTTTTCGGCAACCTGGCCAAGGAGACACGCTTTTTTGTTCACATGAAAGAGTCGGAACTTTTAGACAGCTTTAGAGGTCATGGCACTTGGAAGACTTCCCTGAGTTTGTCTCTACCGAAGGCCAGCGGAGAGGAAACGGGGAAAGTTAGGATGAGTCGATTATGATAGATGAAAGAACAAATACCTCGCTGATAAAAGCATTTTGATCCGCCAACAGACTGTGCCTGCAAGTAGACCATAAGGTTGACGGAAACTCGGGGACTGCGCCTACCTGATGAGCCCCAAGAAGGACAAAACTGTCAAAGAGTTTTCAGCAACCTTGTGAGTAATTTCCTTTACGAAAAGACTATGTCTGTGAGTTGAAGACCCATCAACTTTCTAACCTCTTCGGATAAATCATTTCTTTCAAAGTCATTCGATTTTCACCGATCCCTTTCCGAAAAACCCGTCTAATCGTCTCGTTGAGGGCTGTTTTCATGTCGCGCGAACCGAGCATCAAATATTCTAGTAGCCTACCCTTTGCGCAACGGGAGAACTTAGAGTACGACAGTCTCTTTGTATGCCTACGTACACATTTGTACTCAAAATGGCACGGGTTGAAGTGCTCAAGTTATTCGAACCGGAATAGTTTGAGAAAAGGCGCAGTCATATGAAAAAAACATGCAAGCGTACGACACCGCCAACTGACTCGCAACGCCGATCAATGCGGGTAGAACAAGAAAATACTGTGGTGCATGTGAAACACAGAGAGGTGAAGTGTAACCCGTGTTCGGTTCACTGACCAACTTTGAAGTCACGCAGACTTGTGCGAATGGTGATTCTTGTTGCAGCGATATGTGATGAGACGGCAACAGTACGTGGAAGTTCATATTAAGTGAAAGGGTAGAACTAGTTTCTGAAGCGACAAGAGAACAATATTCCCCCCAGTGGGGTTCGGACGTGACACTCGGTCAAAGCGTTTTCATTATAGCGGGGTTGAACCAACCTCCGAGGCGGACCGATCACTCACAGGGGTGGGTAAGCGTTGTCCCTATAGAAATGCTTTCGCGATGGCCCATTGTTGAGGCAAGAACCGCGTGAGCTTTCTCGAGGACTGCTTTATCCTGTCATCGTCTGCCGCATGTTCCTTTTAGCGGCATTATTGATTGTCCCCAAGGATATCAATCAAATGAAAAAAGTTAATCTCGATTGTGCAGTTCACCTCTGCATGTTTCGAATATCATAAATGCGGAACATGCTCGATAAATGGACTGAAATTGGAGTTATTCGTTCATTCTGCAATAAGGTCCAATGGCATTCGTCTTCCGTAACATTTTTCCATACGATAGAATAGGCTTTCTATCCGATCGGATGAGTATTCTTCGACAGAAGGTAAAAGCTGAAATCTCAGCATGAGGGCCGAGCTACTTAAGCCCACACAGGAGCAGTCGATATACCGGGGTTGGATTCGAACCCCGGACCTTGGGGAAGTCCGCTCGTAAATCACCATACTATCTCGAGCTGTATGTGTACGTGGCTTCCAGTATAGGAGCGAGATTGATGAAGATTCGTAGTCTTACCTGATAAATTCAGAGATCACCAAACTCGATAGTGGGATGTCTAGCACTCCTATCGGCCTGATGAGTACTAATAAGAGTGGGACCTAACTCTCCCTTTTTTCGCATGCCAATTGTCGATGGTATCAAGGTTGGGTCACTCAAATCACGATTGGTCTTTAATCAGCGGTCTGAGACGCACACTGTCCTTTCCCCGCAAATGCTGGGGGAATACCCGCATGCGTAAGATTTACCAAAGGAGGTAGCGGGCTCCGTATTTAAGCGAATGCTCGAGCGTCGTTAGATTGGAAAAGTGAACGTGACCTCCCTAAAGTCACAACTCTCCTTGGTCCCTCAGTCAGATTGCGACATATATGGCTCTAAGTTTGCCTGTCTCGGCCAATTAGGTCACCTTTTCGATAAAAGTACTTCTATATCCTGTACTTTGCGTTTCCCGCACAGGTTCGTGTCGCACTAACCAGGACACCAGTATCTTATGTTCCATTCGTAGAAAGTACCGCGGCAAGAATAGGTGGTTTATGAGCAAATCACCGTAAAACTAGGACACGCAGGAGCAGTACAGTTGTGTAGCCGGCTAGTCACTCACGTGTCAATCGATTATCAGTACGGCCAATCACCGCGTTAGGTCAACACCCACCCACGCACCTCGTGCGTAATTGCAGCGCGTGTGAATTGGCAAGGTTGGAGGAAAAAGTAGAGACCAGTTACAGCTGTAATAAAAGTCAATCTCTTCGAAGGACTGAGGAGTATTGTGCGGCTGTCTCATCCTTATTGAGAATCCACAAAAGCGCGTATGTGACGAAACTAAACACCCCAGTGAACTCCCCTTCAAAAAATGGTTGAAAAACCGTCAAGAACATCGACAAAGTAATGAAATCAGATTGGGGGAAAAAGGATGCATTTCTGAGGGAAATACTTCCATAGAACAGCTGCATGTAACATGCGTACCTGTCGGCAGGACTTCCACGTTCAACACCAGCAACAAACAGGTTTTTGATCTCGCCGTCCACGAGGTGCTGCCGCAGAATAAGACCGGATCGCCTAAACGGCTGGGACGGACTTGGCTCAGGAAGTTGAATCAGGTAGAACTCTGTGGCATCTGTGGTTCGGATTTCCTCGACGCGCAGTTTGAGCGCATCGGACGAGAGCGGTGGAAGGCCCGGTCGCGGAGGTTGAACGTGGGATTGTGTTAGGAGGTCGCTCAGTTCTTGCTGACGGAGATAAAAATAGAAATAGGATCTTACAGCTTCATACGAACAGCAACTTGCCCACAAACTTGCAGCTGAGCCTGTCAGAATGCGAAACATCTTAGCGAGATACACCCATTTGCAAACAAATTTGGTTTTGCAGGAGACTCACCTGGGACCCAGCTGAATCTCTTGTTTATGCTGGGCCCGCACCTGATGAGCCCCAATAAGGGCGAAACCGGTTGTGGGCTGTCGGGGACTTTCCAGCAACCCTAGGAGTAGTACATTACAAAGATATACATGTATCGCGATATTCCAAATATCATAGCGACTGAAACATGAGGTGGCCTGGTGCAGCGCATTCAGTTGCTTGAAAACATCATAAATGAGAGATTCAGCTGGGTTTCAGGCGAGTCCCCCAAAACCAGATTCGTTTGTAAATGAGTGTATATTCGCTAATTTCGTGCAATTTGGTTTCAAGTAGAACATAAGGTTGACGGAAACCCGGGGACTGCGCCTACCTGATGAGCCCCAAAAAGAGCGAAACCGGTCGTGGGCTGTCGGGGAGTTTTTAGCAACCTTACAAGTAGTGTATTAAGTGAAACATCTTTTTTCACCTGAATTATGAATCAGCAGGCTGCTACGAATCAAATGTGACATTGACGTAATAACTTCTCACCACGCATTCCACTGTACAATCAAATCATACGGATCACGTCAGTTTTACCAACATCGACGGTATAACATCAGTGTTGAAGACGGTACCACCATCATCTATTTGAAGCCCTTGTTGTGAAGAAGAGGATAAAAGTAGACACGGGGAGGGGACTTGGTGCTAGTCTACCACTGTATCGGTGATATTAATGACTGGGGGGTGCGATAGTATGTTTTCTCGTACATCCGCTTTGCGTCTCTTGAAAAGGGAATTTTTGGAGTCGCTTTGAGGCATTTGCTCGCATTTGAGTAACAGTCAATGAATACCCAGGAAAATTCAGCAAGGCGCGTTCAAGGAGAAGATGGACATTCAGTTTTTCTAAACAAGATGCATATGTCCAGTAGTCTGTAACTGTTCAGTTGGCATTTTCTAATTAATAACTCCGGAGCGAAGGCCTTATTTTCTGAGGTGCCTTCCTCTTCATTGATGGACTCGGTAGAAAGTGACAACAAGAATGTCACTGACATCGATTAGCACGCATATCCTGCATATTGTGGACCACGCGGTCTCCACCCTGGACGGTGAGCCGCACTGACAACACTCAGACTTTTTGTAATCTTTTTCATACCACTCTGTTGAGCCAAAGGATGACTACCTCTCTTTCTGGATCGGACGCGCCAAAAACATCGGCAAGCAAGGACTCGGCATGCGAACCCACGCCTGGAACACCTCAGTTTTCAAGACTGGACAGTCCCCGCTGAAATGCCGTACGAACAGGATGTTGGACAAATAAGTCCCACAACTGATTTCAAGACAACCGTCAAAACCAGCCAGGAATTTCACTATGAACAGAAACACAATTGTTTCTAGCGGCGAAACAAGGAAGCTTATTCTACTAAACTTCTCGAATATGATGAGCTGGCGGCCGTTTCCAAATCGGCTTGTCACTGAGAACCAAGCTGACAGATAATGGGTAATGCCGCGATGACCTACGTATTGTTTGGTCGGAGAGTTCCAGCCACATGGGGCATGTAAAGGTTACTTCTCAAGTAGACATTCCTATTCAGTCGTCAAAGCGGAATAAAGGTCAGCGCTGTATGTTGTCTAAACGGTATAATTTTAGGAAAAAATCCGTGGGAGCAACACCAGAGCTTTCAAAAACCATAGTGGATGCAGGCAATCGATTTGCCGCTCCGCTGCAACCTTCACGCACGTTCTTGAACGGGAAGTTCTCACTATTCTAAAAAAAATCATGACACATACTACTACTCTGCTGGATTCTGTGGTAGGAACCTTGACAAAAACATCAACGTACCCCTAGCTGAATCAAGCCAACTCATGGAAATCGATAGATGAGCGAAAATCGATTCCGAGTGCTCACCTACTGATTTCTGGTGGACTTTTACCGTAAACATTTCACGTTGCGATAGGACATAATGAGGACTATTGCTGCAAGGGAGACGCATGCGAACACAGACTAATGCGAACTGTGAAGCAATTCAGTAGACCACCGAACGACTTCTACCGAGAACGATTAGGCCTTAATCAAATTTGTAATGCACTACTCATAAGGTTGCTGAAAACCCCTTAATCATAGTTCTGTCGGTGTAGGCTAGCCGTTGTGATCGTACACACACACGTTCACGGATTAATTATACTAAAAATTATGGGTGGAACCAGTTAGGAGAAAAAACATCTCAAAGTAACTGAGATCGCGGAAACATGAGTGTTGTAACGATGGTAACGTGTAGGTAAAATACGCATATATAAGCGTGGCAAAAAGATATCAAATGTGTGGATTTCAATACCTGAATGTCGGATGCTTTCATCGTTTGTAAAATTTTTGAGCATTGTTCATACAGCTCGGAACTAATCACTGCAGAAACATGGCTGGTACATCTAGACAACCGAAGATGCCTCTTCTCTCGAAATTTCCGATCCAACGAACCAAGTAGAAACAAAATTTCGCCTGAAATGGACTGGTAAACTGGTTTTAATAGAAACTACCTAGTTTCATCTCACAACGGCATCCGATGGCGGTCGGAACGACCACCTTCAGCAAGGGAGATAATCCATCTGGAATATTTCAGGAAAAGGGGACGAGAATAAATCAAGCCATCTTACGAACTAAAGCATACCAAGCTGCGACGCTTGAGAACACAACTCAGACGAAACGTGAAAACAAGCAGTGTGCAAAACTGACTTTAATATGGTATAGTATAGTATCATTCAGCTGTAACACCCTTTCGGTGCCTAGCTGACATGCCATCAGAAGGAACCACGAGGGCTGGGATACGGCAGAGTTACCCGAACCTAGACAGAAGAAGCCGAGTTGGAGAGATCGGGTTCGAATTATGAACCTTTCGGTCAGTGCTCTCACCACCGAGCCATCTTGCATCGGTTCGGACAGAGGAATAATTCATGCCGAGGGTGGACCCCTCCCAAAAAAAAGTCGTCGCTATGAGAAGCAGAGATCACGTGACTGAAGGATGAGTCACGCTGTATCCTGTCCGCGTGCTTGCTGCTCACCACTCGTGACAAAGTTCCGCTGATGATTTCCAATGAGGATGAAACAAGTGTACAATGATTCTGAAGTTTTCAGCGTAGATCGGCTTGCCTTACGCGACCGATTCTACACTGAGAATTCCAAAAAATTCGTCCCTCTAGGAGTCAGACAAAATGTAATAACGTGACGTGAATTCCGCGATTGAAAAAGGAGTTGCACTCAATCGTCTGCTGGTGGCTTATCAGTTCCGTCCCTACCGTGAAGCCAGGAGGGTACCAGTTCGAATCACCCTGAAGTTTCCGCACTGCTGATGATTCCTAATACTGATAAAACAGCTTTTTCTTCATGTATTAGCTTTTCTGTAAGGACCGATCGCACAGATGGGGCGAAACCGCGAGTGTTCGAGTGTTATTCGTTTGAGTGCCAATCAGCTATACTCATCTTCAATAAAAAGGATTTTCGCTATGAAGCGAGTCATATAAGTATCATATCAGGCCCAGTTGCTAACTGCAATCGGCTACATGCTCAGAGGGAACATTAGGTGGAGTGTGTATGAAGCTATCGGTGTCCGTGGGCGAGGATGAACCGGAATAACGAAGCAGGGTGGCAAGGAAACGGGGACCGGCCTAAATGCCCCTAATTAGTATAATGCTTGACAGTTTGCTTGCATCGGAGACAGGGAGTTATAGATTGGTTGTGGCGTTTCTGATGTGTACGAAAGTGGTTTACAGAGGACTGCAAGACGATTCGCAAGGGTCCCGAAAGGTAGTTGGATCGAGTGCGTGCAGGCACACTGGGCAGTATGCTGACTGACAATGGGATAATGCATAGAGTAAACTCACAACCACCGATCAGGTTGTTCGTAATGCTTCAGTCCTCTCGGTGGTCCTTTATCGAAAAAATGACACCATACAAACAAGGTCAATCGTTCAACGCCATACGGATGACAGAAAGGGCAGTATGACGGTACACACAGACTACGGAGAGCCAATCCACCCAGAGTGGTCTCCAACCGCTGGACGCCAAGTATGGACTAAGAGAGTAGAAGCCAACCTTTCCCAGTTTTCAGCGATAATCACCAGCTTCACTGGGAAGATGGAGAACTGTAAAATGTCTGTTACTTTGACCTTACCGGTCGGGAGAAATAGCTCACTCTCGATAGATGAACTGATCACACTGCATCGGTTGCGCTGG